>NW_027190287.1:0-45467 GCF_040958095.1 Procambarus clarkii | reverse complement strand
GTTTTTGTCAATTTTCAGTTTATTGTTATAATTCATTAAATATACGATAAAAATGATCAAACACATAATTGATTAGAAATTAACCTTAAACACTTCATTTTCAGTCAACATTTGTTTCTCGTTAAAATACTGAGTAAGATATTGAAAAGGGGGTAGAAGTTCTGTTTATTGCATATATCGACGTTTCAGCCGGATTAGAGCGGTTTTACGTATATATCTTCCATCGGTAATATAAACGGAAAATCAGGAACATTTTAGTTAATTCTAATGAAAAGACATTGATTTTTATCATTTGTATTGGAAACAACATTGTCATATGTCTTTTCTTGGATCTAAATAATACGAAACCTCGCTCTATGATTTCAAGTTAAAATCCTCAAATATGGTAATATAGTGACTTTTTTCACGTTATTCATGTAGTGTGATTTTACGTAAATATATTCGTTTTTACCAATATTTCGATACTACTTCATGTTTTCTTTCGATATGTGATTTGGCCTTCAAATCTCAGAATTTCGCAAATTTTTCATTTTTAAGCAAGTTTACTTGCATTTTTTTGTATTAAAAATCATCGAATTTAGCAATATTTTGACCTTTATCATCCCCTTTTCCTTTATGTGAGTTAAACAAAATATCATCGAATTAGGCAATATTTTGCCGTTTTTCCACTTTTTGTGAATTTTCAGTTATTGTTATTAATTCATTGATTTCGGTTAAAATCCTCAAATTAGGTATAATAATGACTATTTTCACGTTTTTCGTGTAGTTTGATATTACGTAATATATTCATTTTTACCAATATTTCGATACTATTTCATGTAGTATCACGATATGTGATTTGGCCTTCATACTTGGTAGGCAACATACGATAAAAATGATGCAAATACATAATTGATCAAAAAATAACCTTAAAACTTCATTTTCAATCATCTTTTTGTTTCTCGTTAAAATACTGAGTAAGATATTGAAAAATGGAGAAGTTCTGTTTTATTGCATATATCGACGTTTTCAGCCGGATTAGAATGGTTTACGTGTACATGTTCATCGGTAATATAAACCGAAAATCAGGAACATTTAAGTTAATTTTAATGAAAACATTGATTTTTATCATTTGTATTGGAAGCAACTCTTTATACGTCTTTTCTAGGGTTTAAAAAATACGAAACGTCGCTCTATGATCGAAGTTAAAATCCTCAAATTAGGTATAATAATGACTTTTTTCACGTTTTTCATGTGTTTGATATTACGTAAATATATTCATTTTTACCAATATTTCGATACTATTTCATGTAGTATCACGATATGATTTGGCCTTTAATCTCAGATTTTCGCATTATATAGCATTTTAAGCAAGTTTTCTTGCATTTTGTTCCGTACTAAAAATCATCGAATTCAGCAATATTTTGACGTTATCATCCCCTTTTCCTTTATGTGATATAAACAAAATATCATCGAATTAGGCAATATTTTGCTGTTTTTCAACGTTTTTTGTAATTTTCAGTTTATTGTTATTAATTCATTAAATATACGATAAAAATGATGCAAACACATAATTGATTAGAAATTAACCTTAAACACTTCATTTTCAATCAACTATTTGTTCCGTTAAAATACTGAGTAAGATATTGAAAAGGGGGTAGAAGTTCTGTTTTATTTGCATATATCGACGTTTCAGCCGGATTAGAGCGGTTTACGTATATATCTTCCATCGGTAATATAAACGGAAAATCAGGAACATTTTAGTTAATTCTAATGAAAAGACATTGATTTTTATCATTTGTATTGGAAACAACATTGTCATATGTCTTTTCTTGGATCTAAATAATACGAACCTCGCTCTATGATTTCAAGTTAAAATCCTCAAATATGGTTATAGTGACTTTTTTCACGTTTTCATGTAGTGTGATTTTACGTAAATATATTCGTTTTTTACCAATATTTCGATACTACTTCATGTTTTCTTTCGATATGTGATTTGGCCTTCAAATCTCAGAATTTCGCAAATTTTTCATTTTAAGCAAGTTTACTTGCATTTGTTTTGTATTAAAAATCATCGAATTTGCAATATTTGACCTTTATCATCCCCTTTTCCTTTATGTGAGTAAACAAAATATCATCGAATTAGGCAATATTTTGCCGTTTTTCCACTTTTTGTGAATTTCAGTTTATTGTTATTAATTCATTGATTCGAAGTTAAAATCCTCAAATTAGGTATAATAATGACTATTTTCACGTTTTCGTGTAGTTTGATATTACGTAAATATATTCATTTTTACCAATATTTCGATACTATTTCATGTAGTATCACGATATGTGATTTGGCCTTCATACTTGGTTAGGCACACATACGATAAAAATGATGCAATACATAATTGATCAAAAAATAACCTTAAATACTTCATTTTCAATCATCTTTTTGTTTCTCGTTAAAATACTGAGTAAGATATTGAAAAATGGAGAAGTTCTGTTTATATTGCATATATCGACGTTTCAGCCGGATTAGAAAGGTTTTACGTGTACATCTTCCATCGTAATATAAACCGAAAATCAGGAACATTTAAGTTAATTTTAATGAAAACACATTGATTTTTATCATTTGTATTGGAAGCAACATCTTTATACTCTTTTCTAGGGTTTAAAAAATACGAAACGTCGCTCTATGATTCGAAGTTAAATCCTCAAATTAGGTATAATAATGACTTTTTTACGTTTTTCATGTGGTTGATATTACGTAAATATATCATTTTTACCAATATTTCGATACTATTTCATGTAGTATCACGATATGTGATTTGGCCTTTAATCTCAGATTTTCGCATTATATAGCATTTAAGCAAGTTTTCTTGCATTTTGTTCCGTACTAAAAATCATCGAATTCAGCAATATTTTTGACGTTTATCATCCCCTTTTCCTTTATGTGATATAAACAAAATATCATCGAATTAGCAATATTTTGCTGTTTTTCAACGTTTTTGTCAATTTTCAGTTTATTGTTATTAATTCATTAAATATACATAAAAATGATGCAAACACATAATTGATTAGAAATTAACCTTAAACACTTCATTTTCAATCAACTATTTGTTTCTCGTTAAAATACTGAGTAAGATATTGAAAAGGGGTAGAAGTTCTGTTTTATTGCATATATCGACGTTTCAGCCGGATTAGAGCGTTTTACGTATAATCTTCCATCGGTAATATAAACGGAAAATCAGGAACATTTTAGTTAATTCTAATGAAAACATTGATTTTTATCATTTGTATTGGAAACAACATTGTCATATGTCTTTCTTGGATCTAAATAATACGAACCTCGCTCTATGATTTCAAGTTAAAATCCTCAAATATGGTAATATAGTGACTTTTTTCACGTTTTCATGTAGTGTGATTTTACGTAATATATTCGTTTTTAACAATATTTCGATACTACTTCATGTTTTCTTTCGATATGTGATTTGGCCTTCAAATCTCAGAATTTCGCAAATTTTTCATTTTTAAGCAAGTTTTTTGCATTTTGTTTTGTATTAAAAATCATCGAATTAGCAATATTTTGACCTTTATCATCCCCTTTTCCTTTATGTGAGTTAAACAAAATATCATCGAATTACGCAATATTTTGCCGTTTTTCCACTTTTGTGAATTTTCAGTTTATTGTTATTAATTCATTGATTCGAAGTTAAAATCCTCAAATTAGGTATAATAATGACTATTTTCACGTTTTTCGTGTAGTTTGATATTCGTAAATATATTATTTTTTACCAATATTTCGATACTATTTCATGTAGTATCACGATATGTGATTTGGCCTTCATACTTGGTTAGATACGATAAAAATGATGCAAATACATAATTGATCAAAAAATACCTTAAATACTTCATTTTCAATCATCTTTTTGTTTCTCGTTAAAATACTGAGTAGATATTGAAAAATGGAGAAGTTCTGTTTTTATTGCATATATCGACGTTTTAGCCGATTAGAATGGTTTTTACGTGTACATTTCAATCGTAATATAAACCGAAAATCGGAACATTTAAGTTAATTTTAATGAAAACACATTGATTTTTATCATTTGTATTGGAAGCAACATCTTTATACGTCTTTCTAGGTTTAAAAAATACGAAACGTCGCTCTATGATTCGAAGTTAAAATCCTCAAATTAGGTATATAATGACTTTTTTTCACGTTTTTCATGTAGTTTGATATTACGTAAAATATTCATTTTTACCAATATTTCGATACTATTTCATGTAGTATCACGATATATGATTTGGCCTTCTAATCTCAGATTTTCGCATTATATAGCATTTTAAGCAAGTTTTCTTGCATTTTGTTCCGTACTAAAAATCATCGAATTCAGCAATATTTTGACGTTTATCATCCCCTTTTCCTTTATGTGATATAAACAAAATATCATCGAATTAGGCAATATTTTGCTGTTTTTCAACGTTTTTGTCAATTTTCAGTTTATTGTTATTAATTCATTAATATACGATAAAAATGATGCAAACACATAATTGATTAGAAATTAACCTTAAACACTCATTTTCAGTCAACTATTTGTTTCTCGTTAAAATACTGAGTAAGATATTGAAAGGGGGTAGAAGTTCTGTTTTATTGCATATATCGACGTTTCAGCCGGATTAGAGCGGTTTTTACGTATATATCTTCATCGGTAATATAAACGGAAAATCAGGAACATTTTAGTTAATTCTAATGAAAAGACATTGATTTTTATCATTTGTATTGGAAACAACATTGTCATATGTCTTTTCTTGGATCTAAATAATACGAAACCTCGCTCTATGATTTCAAGTTAAAATCCTCAAATATGGTAATATAGTGACTTTTTTACGTTATTCATGTAGTGTGGATTTTACGTAATATATTCGTTTTTTACCAATATTTCGATACTACTTCATGTTTTCTTCGATATGTGATTTGGCCTTCAAATCTCAGAATTTCGCAAATTTTTCATTTTTAAGCAAGTTTACTTGCATTTTGTTTTGTATTAAAAATCATCGAATTTAGCAATATTTTGACCTTTATCATCCCTTTTCCTTTATGTGAGTTAAACAAAATATCATCGAATTAGGCAATATTTTGCCGTTTTTCCACTTTTTGTGAATTTTCAGTTTATTGTTATTAATTCATTGATTCGAAGTTAAAATCCTCAAATTAGGTATAATAATGACTATTTTCACGTTTTTCGTGTAGTTTGGTATTACGTAAATATATTCATTTTTACCAATATTTCGATACTATTTCATGTAGTATCACGATATGTGATTTGGCCTTCATACTTGGTTAGATACGATAAAAATGATGCAAATACATAATTGATCAAAAATAACCTTAAATACTTCATTTTCAATCATCTTTTTGTTTCTCGTTAAAAACTGAGTAAGATATTGAAAAATGGAGAAGTTCTGTTTTATTGCATATATCGCGTTTCAGCCGGATTAGAACGGTTTTACGTGTACATCTTCCATCGGTAATATAAACCGAAAATCAGGAACATTTAAGTTAATTTTTAATGAAAACACATTGATTTTTATCATTTGTATTGGAAGCAACATCTTTATACGTCTTTCTAGGGTTTAAAAAATACGAAACGTCGCTCTATGATTCGAAGTTAAAATCCTCAAATTAGGTATAATAATGACTTTTTTCACGTTTTTCATGTAGTTTGATATTACGTAAATATATTCATTTTACCAATATTTCGATACTATTTCATGTAGTATCACGATATGTGATTTGGCCTTCTAATCTCAGATTTTCGCATTATAGCATTTAAGCAAGTTTTCTTGCATTTTGTTCCGTACTAAAAATCATCGAATTCAGCAATATTTTGACGTTTATCATCCCCTTTTCCTTTATGTGATATAAACAAATATCATCGAATTAGCAATATTTTGCTGTTTTTCAACGTTTTTGTCAATTTTCAGTTTATTGTTATTAATTCATTAAATATACTAAAAATGATGCAACACATAATTGATTAGAAATTAACCTTAAACACTTCATTTTCAGTCAACTATTTGTTTCTCGTTAAAATACTGAGTAAATATTGAAAAGGGGTAGAAGTTCTGTTTTATTGCATATATCGACGTTTCAGCCGGATTAGAGCGGTTTTACGTATATCTTCCATCGGTAATATAAACGGAAATCAGGAACATTTTAGTTAATTCTAATGAAACACATTGATTTTTATCATTTGTATTGGAAACAACATTGTCATATGTCTTTTCTTGGATCTAAATAATACGAAACTCGCTCTATGATTTCAAGTTAAAATCCTCAAATATGGTAATATAGTGACTTTTTTCACGTTATTCATGTAGTGTGATTTTACGTAAATATATTCGTTTTTACCAATATTTCGATACTACTTCATGTTTTTCTTTCGATATGTGATTTGGCCTTCAAATCTCAGAATTTCGCAAATTTTTCATTTTTAAGCAAGTTTACTTGCATTTTGTTTTGTATTAAAAATCATCGAATTTAGCAATATTTTGACCTTTATCATCCCTTTTCCTTTATGTGAGTTAAACAAATATCATCGAATTACGCAATATTTTGCCGTTTTTTCACTTTTTGTGAATTTTCAGTTTATTGTTTTATTAATTCATTGATTCGAAGTTAAAATCCTCAAATTAGGTATAATAATGACTATTTTCACGTTTTTCGTGTAGTTTGATATTACGTAAATATATTCATTTTTTACCAATATTTCGATACTATTTCATGTAGTATCACGATATGTGATTTGGCCTTCATACTTGGTTAGGCACACATACGATAAAATGATGCAAATACATAATTGATCAAAAAATAACCTTAAATACTTCATTTTCAATCATCTTTTTGTTTCTCGTTAAAATACTGAGTAAGATATTGAAAAATGGAGAAGTTCTGTTTATATTGCATATATCGACGTTTCAGCCGGATTAGAACGGTTTTACGTGTACATCTTCCATCGGTAATATAAACCGAAAATCAGGAACATTTAAGTTAATTTTAATGAAAACACATTGATTTTTATCATTTGTATTGGAAGCAACATCTTTATACGTCTTTTCTAGGTTTAAAAAATACGAAACGTCGCTCTATGATTCGAAGTTAAAATCCTCAAATTAGGTATAATAATGACTTTTTTCACGTTTTTCATGTGTTTGATATTACTAAATATATTCATTTTTACCAATATTTCGATACTATTTCATGTAGTATCACGATATGTGATTTGGCCTCTAATCTCAGATTTTCGCATTATATAGCATTTTAAGCAAGTTTCTTGCATTTTGTTCCGTACTAAAAATCATCGAATTCAGCAATTTTGACGTTTATCATCCCCTTTTCCTTTATGTGATATAACAAAATATCATCGAATTAGCAATATTTTGCTGTTTTTCAACGTTTTTGTCAATTTTCAGTTTATTGTTATTAATTCATTAAATATACGATAAATGATGCAAACACATAATTGATTAGAAATTAACCTTAAACACTTCATTTTCAATCAACTATTTGTTTCTCGTTAAAATACTGAGTAAGATATGAAAAGGGGGTAGAAGTTCTGTTTTATTGCATATATCGACGTTTCAGCCGGATTAGAGCGGTTTTACGTATATATCTTCCATCGGTAATATAAACGGAAAATCAGGAACATTTTAGTTAATTCTAATGAAAACACATTGATTTTTATCATTTGTATTGGAAACAACATTGTCATATGTCTTTTCTTGGATCTAAATAATACGAAACCTCGCTCTATGATTTCAAGTTAAAATCCTCAAATATGGTAATATAGTGACTTTTTCACGTTTTCATGTAGTGTGATTTTACGTAAATATATTCGTTTTTACCAATATTTCGATACTACTTCATGTTTTCTTTCGATATGTGATTTGGCCTTCAAATCTCAGAATTTCGCAAATTTTTCATTTTTAAGCAAGTTTACTTGCATTTTGTTTTGTATTAAAAATCATCGAATTTAGCAATATTTTGACCTTTATCATCCCCTTTTCCTTTATGTGAGTTAAACAAAATATCATCGAATTACGCAATATTTTGCCGTTTTTCCTTTTTGTGAATTTTCAGTTTATTGTTATTAATTCATTGATTCGAAGTTAAAATCCTCAAATTAGGTATAATAATGACTATTTTCACGTTTTCGTGTAGTTTGATATTACGTAAATATATTCATTTTTACCAATATTTCGATACTATTTCATGTAGTATCACGATATGTGATTTGGCCTTCATACTTGGTTAGGCACACATACGATAAAAATGATGCAAATACATAATTGATCAAAAAATAACCTAAATACTTCATTTTCAATCATCTTTTTGTTTCTCGTTAAAATACTGAGTAAGATATTGAAAAATGGAGAAGTTCTGTTTTATTGCATATATCGACGTTTCAGCCGGATTAGAACGGTTTTACGTGTACATCTTCCATCGGTAATATAAACCGAAAATCAGGAACATTTAAGTTAATTTTAATGAAAACACATTGATTTTTTATCATTTGTATTGGAAGCAACATCTTTATACGTCTTTTCTAGGGTTTAAAAAAATACGAAACGTCGCTCTATGATTCGAAGTTAAAATCCTCAAATTAGGTATAATAATGACTTTTTTCACGTTTTCATGTAGTTTGATATTACTAAATATATTCATTTTTACCAATATTTCGATACTATTTCATGTAGTATCACGATATGAGATTTGGCCTTTAATCTCAGATTTTCGCATTATATAGCATTTTAAGCAAGTTTTCTTGCATTTTGTTCCGTACTAAAATCATCGAATTCAGCAATATTTTGACGTTTATCATCCCCTTTTCCTTTATGTGATATAAACAAAATATCATCGAATTAGGCAATATTTTGCTGTTTTTCAACGTTTTTGTCAATTTTCAGTTTATTGTTATTATTCATTAAATATACGATAAAAATGATGCAAACACATAATTGATTAGAAATTAACCTTAAACACTTCATTTTCAATCAACTATTTGTTTCTCGTTAAAATACTGAGTAAGATATTGAAAAGGGGGTAGAAGTTCTGTTTTATTGCATATATCGACGTTTCAGCCGGATTAGAGCGGTTTTACGTATATATCTTCCATCGGTAATATAAACGGAAAATCAGGAACATTTTAGTTAATTCTAATGAAAAGACATTGATTTTTATCATTTGTATTGGAAACAACATTGTCATATGTCTTTTCTTGGATCTAAATAATACGAAACCTCGCTCTATGATTTCAAGTTAAAATCCTCAAATATGGTAATATAGTGACTTTTTTTCACGTTTTTCATGTAGTGTGATTTTACGTAAATATATTCGTTTTTACCAATATTTCGATACTACTTCATGTTTTCTTTCGATAGTGATTTGGCCTTCAAATCTCAGAATTTCGCAAATTTTTCATTTTTAAGCAAGTTTACTTGCATTTTGTTTTGTATTAAAAATCATCGAATTTAGCAATATTTTGACCTTTATCATCCCCTTTTCCTTTATGTGAGTTAAACAAAATATCATCGAATTAGGCAATATTTTGCCGTTTTTCCACTTTTTGTGAATTTTCAGTTTATTGTTATTAATTCATTGATTCGAAGTTAAAATCCTCAAATTAGGTATAATAATGACTATTTTCACGTTTTCGTGTAGTTTGATATTACGTAAATATATTCATTTTTACCAATATTTCGATACTATTTCATGTAGTATCACGATATGTGATTTGGCCTTCATACTTGGTTAGGCACACATACGATAAAAATGATGCAAATACATAATTGATCAAAAAATAACCTTAAATCTTCATTTTCAATCATCTTTTTGTTTCTCGTTAAAATACTGAGTAAGATATTGAAAAATGGAGAAGTTCTGTTTATATTGCATATATCGACGTTTCAGCCGGATTAGAAAGGTTTTACGTGTACATCTTCCATCGGTAATATAAACCGAAAATCAGGAACATTTAAGTTAATTTTAATGAAAACACATTGATTTTTATCATTTGTATTGGAAGCAACATCTTTATACGTCTTTTCTAGGGTTTAAAAAATACGAAACGTCGCTCTATGATTCGAAGTTAAAATCCTCAATTAGGTATAATAATGACTTTTTTCACGTTTTTCATGTGTTTGATATTACTTAAATATATTCATTTTTACCAATATTTCGATACTATTTCATGTAGTATCACGATATGTGGTTTGGCCTTCTAATCTCAGATTTTCGCATTATATAGCATTTTAAGCAAGTTTTCTTGCATTTTGTTCCGTACTAAAATCATCGAATTCAGCAATATTTTGACGTTTATCATCCCCTTTTCCTTTATGTGATATAAACAAAATATCATCGAATTAGGCAATATTTTGCTGTTTTTCAACGTTTTTTGTCAATTTTCAGTTTATTGTTATTAATTCATTAAATATACGATAAAAATGATGCAAACATATAATTGATTAGAAATTAACCTTAAACACTTCATTTTCAATCAACTATTTGTTTCTCGTTAAAATACTGAGTAAGATATTGAAAAGGGGGTAGAAGTTCTGTTTTTTGCATATATCGACGTTTCAGCCGGATTAGAGCGGTTTTACGTATATATCTTCCATCGGTAATATAAACGGAAAATCAGGAACATTTTAGTTAATTCTAATGAAAACACATTGATTTTTATCATTTGTATTGGAAACAACATTGTCATATGTCTTTTCTTGGATCTAAATAATACGAAACCTCGCTCTATGATTTCAAGTTAAAATCTCAAATATGGTAATATAGTGACTTTTTTCACGTTATTCATGTAGTGTGATTTTACGTAAATATATTCGTTTTTACCAATATTTCGATACTACTTCATGTTTTCTTTCGATATGTGATTTGGCCTTCAAATCTCAGAATTTCGCAAATTTTTCATTTTTAAGCAAGTTTACTTGCATTTTGTTTTGTATTAAAAATCATCGAATTTAGCAATATTTTGACCTTTATCATCCCCTTTTCCTTTATGTGAGTTAAACAAAATATCATCGAATTAGGCAATATTTTGCCGTTTTTCCACTTTTTGTGAATTTTCAGTTTATTGTTATTAATTCATTGATTCGAAGTTAAAATCCTCAAATTAGGTATAATAATGACTATTTTCACGTTTTCCGTGTAGTTTGATATTACGTAAATATATTCATTTTTACCAATATTTCGATACTATTTCATGTAGTATCACGATATGTGATTTGGCCTTCATACTTGGTTAGGCACACATACGATAAAATGATGCAAATACATAATTGATCAAAAAATAACCTTAAATACTTCATTTTCAATCATCTTTTTGTTTCTCGTTAAAATACTGAGTAAGATATTGAAAAATGGAGAAGTTCTGTTTATATTGCATATATCGACGTTTCAGCCGGATTAGAACGGTTTTACGTGTACATCTTCCATCGGTAATATAAACCGAAAATCAGGAACATTTAAGTTAATTTTAATGAAAACACATTGATTTTTATCATTTGTATTGGAAGCAACATCTTTACGTCTTTTCTAGGGTTTAAAAAATACGAAACGTCGCTCTATGATTCGAAGTTAAAATCCTCAAATTAGGTATAATAATGACTTTTTTCACGTTTTTCATGTAGGTTTGATATTACGTAAATATATTCATTTTTACCAATATTTCGATACTATTTCATGTAGTATCACGATATGAGATTTGGCCTTTAATCTCAGATTTTCGCATTATATAGCATTTTAAGCAAGTTTTCTGCATTTTGTTCCGTACTAAAAATCATCGAATTCAGCAATATTTTGACGTTTATCATCCCCTTTTCCTTTATGTGATATAAACAAAATATCATCGAATTAGGCAATATTTTGCTGTTTTTCAACGTTTTTGTCAATTTTCAGTTTATTGTTATTAATTCATTAAATATACGATAAAAATGATGCAAACACATAATTGATTAGAAATTAACCTTAAACACTTCATTTTCAATCAACTATTTGTTTCTCGTTAAAATACTGAGTAAGATATTGAAAAGGGGTAGAAGTTCTGTTTTATTGCATATATCGACGTTTCAGCCGGATTAGAGCGGTTTTACGTATATATCTTCCATCGGTAATATAAACGGAAAATCAGGAACATTTTAGTTAATTCTAATGAAAACACATTGATTTTTATCATTTGTATTGGAAACAACATTGTCATATGTCTTTTCTTGGATCTAAATAATACGAAACCTCGCTCTATGATTTCAAGTTAAAATCCTCAAATATGGTAATATAGTGACTTTTTTCACGTTTTTCATGTAGTGTGATTTTACGTAAATATATTCGTTTTTACCAATATTTCGATACTACTTCATGTTTTCTTCGATATGTGATTTGGCCTTCAAATCTCAGAATTTCGCAAATTTTTCATTTTTAAGCAAGTTTACTTGCATTTTGTTTTGTATTAAAAATCATCGAATTTAGCAATATTTTGACCTTTATCATCCCCTTTTCCTTTATGTGAGTTAAACAAAATATCATCGAATTAGCAATATTTTGCCGTTTTTCCACTTTTTGTGAATTTTCAGTTTATTGTTATTAATTCATTGATTCGAAGTTAAAATCCTCAAATTAGGTATAATAATGACTATTTTCACGTTTTTCGTGTAGTTTGATATTACGTAAATATATTCATTTTTACCAATATTTCGATACTATTTCATGTAGTATCACGATATGTGATTTGGCCTTCATACTTGGTTAGGCACTATAAAAATGATGCAAATACATAATTGATCAAAAAATAACCTTAAATACTTCATTTTCAATCATCTTTTTGTTTCTCGTTAAAATACTGAGTAAGATATTGAAAAATGGAGAAGTTCTGTTTTATTGCATATATCGACGTTTCAGCCGGATTAGAATGGTTTTACGTGTACATCTTCCATCGGTAATATAAACCGAAAATCAGGAACATTTAAGTTAATTTTAATGAAAACACATTGATTTTTATCATTTGTATTGGAAGCAACATCTTTATACGTCTTTTCTAGGGTTTAAAAATACGAAACGTCGCTCTATGATTCGAAGTTAAAATCCTCAAATTAGGTATAATAATGACTTTTTTCACGTTTTTCATGTAGTTTGATATTACGTAAATATATCATTTTTACCAATATTTCGATACTATTTCATGTAGTATCACGATATGTGATTTGGCCTTCTAATCTCAGATTTTCGCATTATATAGCATTTAAGCAAGTTTTCTTGCATTTTGTTCCGTACTAAAAATCATCGAATTCAGCAATATTTTGACGTTTATCATCCCCTTTTCCTTTATGTGATATAAACAAAATATCATCGAATTAGGCAATATTTTGCTGTTTTTCAACGTTTTTGTCAATTTTCAGTTTATTGTTATTAATTCATTAAATATACGATAAAAATGATGCAAACACATAATTGATTAGAAATTAACCTTAAACACTTCATTTTCAATCAACTATTTGTTTCTCGTTAAAATACTGAGTAAGATATTGAAAAGGGGGTAGAAGTTCTGTTTTATTGCATATATCGACGTTTCAGCCGATTAGAGCGGTTTTACGTATATATCTTCCATCGGTAATATAAACGGAAAATCAGGAACATTTTAGTTAATTCTAATGAAAACACATTGATTTTTATCATTTGTATTGGAAACAACATTGTCATATGTCTTTTCTTGGATCTAAATAATACGAAACCTCGCTCTATGATTTCAAGTTAAAATCTCAAATATGGTAATATAGTGACTTTTTTCACGTTATTCATGTAGTGTGATTTTACGTAAATATATTCGTTTTTACCAATATTTCGATACTACTTCATGTTTTCTTTCGATATGTGATTTGGCCTTCAAATCTCAGAATTTCGCAAATTTTTCATTTTTAAGCAAGTTTACTTGCATTTTGTTTTGTATTAAAAATCATCGAATTTAGCAATATTTTGACCTTTATCATCCCCTTTTCCTTTATGTGAGTTAAACAAAATATCATCGAATTACGCAATATTTTGCCGTTTTTTCCACTTTTTGTGAATTTTCAGTTTATTGTTATTAATTCATTGATTCGAAGTTAAAATCCTCAAATTAGGTATAATAATGACTATTTTCACGTTTTCGTGTAGTTTGATATTACGTAAATATATTCATTTTTACCAATATTTCGATACTATTTCATGTAGTATCACGATATGTGATTTGGCCTTCATACTTGGTTAGGCACACATACGATAAAAATGATGCAAATACATAATTGATCAAAAAATAACCTTAAATACTTCATTTTCAATCATCTTTTTGTTTCTCGTTAAAATACTGAGTAAGATATTGAAAAATGGAGAAGTTCTGTTTTATTGCATATATCGACGTTTAGCCGGATTAGAACGGTTTTACGTGTACATCTTCCATCGGTAATATAAACCGAAAATCAGGAACATTTAAGTTAATTTTAATGAAACACATTGATTTTTATCATTTGTATTGGAAGCAACATCTTTATACGTCTTTTCTAGGGTTTAAAAAATACGAAACGTCGCTCTATGATTCGAAGTTAAAATCCTCAAATTAGGTATAATAATGACTTTTTTCACGTTTTTCATGTAGTTTGATATTACGTAAAATATTCATTTTACCAATATTTCGATACTATTTCATGTAGTATCACGATATGTGATTTGGCCTTCTAATCTCAGATTTTCGCATTATATAGCATTTAAGCAAGTTTTCTTGCATTTTGTTCCGTACTAAAACATCGAATTCAGCAATATTTTGACGTTTATCATCCCCTTTTCCTTTATGTGATATAAACAAAATATCATCGAATTAGGCAATATTTTGCTGTTTTTCAACGTTTTTGTCAATTTTCAGTTTATTGTTATTAATTCATTAAATATACGATAAAAATGATGCAAACACATAATTGATTAGAAATTAACCTTAAACACTTCATTTTCAATCAACTATTTGTTTCTCGTTAAAATACTGAGTAAGATATTGAAAAGGGGGTAGAAGTTCTGTTTTATTGCATATATCGACGTTTCAGCCGGATTAGAGCGGTTTTACGTATATATCTTCCATCGGTAATATAAACGGAAAATCAGGAACATTTTAGTTAATTCTAATGAAAACACATTGATTTTTATCATTTGTATTGGAAACAACATTGTCATATGTCTTTTCTTGGATCTAAATAATACGAAACCTCGCTCTATGATTTCAAGTTAAAATCCTCAAATATGGTAATATAGTGACTTTTTTCACGTTATTCATGTAGTGTGATTTTACGTAAATATATTCGTTTTTACCAATATTTCGATACTACTTCATGTTTTCTTTCGATATGTGATTTGGCCTTCAAATCTCAGAATTTCGCAAATTTTTCATTTTTAAGCAAGTTTACTTGCATTTTGTTTTGTATTAAAAATCATCGAATTTAGCAATATTTTGACCTTTATCATCCCCTTTTCCTTTATGTGAGTTAAACAAAATATCATCGAATTACGCAATATTTTGCCGTTTTTTCCACTTTTATGTGAATTTTCAGTTTATTGTTATTAATTCATTGATTCGAAGTTAAAATCCTCAAATTAGGTATAATAATGACTATTTTTCACGTTTTTCGTGTAGTTTGATATTACGCTAATATATTCATTTTTACCAATATTTCGATACTATTTCATGTTCGTATCACGATATGTGATTTTGGCCTTCATACTTGGTTAGGCACACATACGATAAAAATGATGTCAAATACATAATTGATCAAAAAATAACCTTTAAATACTTCATTTTCAATCATCTTTTTGTTTCTCGTTAAAATACTGAGTAAGATATTGAAAAAATGGAGAAGTTCTGTTTATATTGCATATATCGACGTTTTCAAGCCGGATTAGAAAGGTTTACGGTACATCTTCCATCGGTATATAAACCGAAAATCAGGACATTTAAGTTAATTTTAATGAAAACACTTGATTTTTATCATTTGTATGGTTGAAGCAACATCTTTATATACGTCTTTTCTAGGGTTTTAAAAAAGTACGAACGTCGCTCTATGATTCGAAGTTAAAATCCTCAAATTAGGTTATAATAATGACTTTTTTCACGTTTTTCATGTAGTTTGATATTAACGTAAATATATTCATTTTTACCAATATTTCGATACTATTTCATGTAGTATCACGATATGTGATTTGGCCTTCTAATCTCAGATTTTCGCATTATATAGCATTTTAAGCAAGTTTTCTTGCATTTTGTTCCGTACTAAAAATCATCGAATTCAGCAATATTTTGACGTTTATCATCCCCTTTTCCTTTATGTGATATAACCAAATATCATCGAATTAGCAATATTTTGCTGTTTTTCAACGTTTTTGTCAATTTTCAGTTTATTGTTATTAATTCATTAAATATACGATAAAAATGATGCAAACACATAATTGATTAGAAATTAACCTTAAACACTTCATTTTTCAGTCAAACTATTTGTTTCTCCGTTAAAATACTGAGTAAGATATTGAAAAGGGGGTAGAAGTTCTGTTTTATTGCATATATCGACGTTTCAGCCGGATTAGAGCGGTTTTACGTATATATCTTCCATCGGTAATATAAACGGAAAATCAGGAACATTTAGTTAATTCTAATGAAAACACATTGATTTTATCATTTGTATTGGAAACAACATTGTCATATGTCCTTTTCTTGGATCTAAATAATACGAAACCTCGCTCTATGATTTCAAGTTAAAATCCTCAAATATGGTAATATAGTGACTTTTTTCACGTTATTCATGTAGTGTGATTTTACGTAAATATATTCGTTTTTACCAATATTTCGATACTACTTCATGTTTTCTTTCGATATGTGATTTGGCCTTCAAATCTCAGAATTTCGCAAATTTTCATTTTTAAGCAAGTTTACTTGCATTTTGTTTTGTATTAAAAATCATCGAATTTAGCAATATTTTGACCTTTATCATCCCCTTTTCCTTTATGTGAGTTAACAAAATATCATCGAATTAGGCAATATTTTGCCGTTTTTTCCACTTTTTGTGAATTTTCAGTTTATTGTTATTAATTCATTGATTCGAAGTTAAAATCCTCAAATTAGGTATAATAATGACTATTTTCACGTTTTCGTGTAGTTTGATATTACGTAAATATATTCATTTTTACCAATATTTCGATACTATTTCATGTAGTATCACGATATGTGATTTGGCCTTCATACTTGGTTAGGCACACATACGATAAAAATGATGCAAATACATAATTGATCAAAAAATAACCTTAAATACTTTCATTTTCAATCATCTTTTTGTTCTCGTTAAAATACTGAGTAAGATACTTGAAAAATGGAGAAGTTCTGTTTATATTGCATATATCGACGTTTTCAGCCGGATTAGAACGGTTTTACGTGTACATCTTCCATCGGTAATATAAACCGAAAATCAGGAACATTTAAGTTAATTTTAATGAAAACACATTGATTTTTATCATTTGTATTGGAAGCAACATCTTTATACGTCTTTTCTAGGGTTTAAAAAATACGAAACGTCGCTCTATGATTCGAAGTTAAAATCCTCAAATTAGGTATAATAATGACTTTTTTCACGTTTTTCATGTAGTTTGATATTACGTAAATATATTCATTTTTACCAATATTTCGATACTATTTCATGTAGTATCACGATATGTGATTTGGCCTTCTAATCTCAGATTTTCGCATTATATAGCATTTTAAGCAAGTTTTCTTGCATTTTGTTCCGTACTAAAATCATCGAATTCAGCAATATTTTGACGTTTATCATCCCCTTTTCCTTTATGTGATATAAACAAAATATCATCGAATTAGGCAATATTTTGCTGTTTTTCAACGTTTTTGTCAATTTTCAGTTTATTGTTATTAATTCATTAAATATACGATAAAAATGATGCAAACACATAATTGATTAGAAATTAACCTTAACACTTCATTTTCAATCAACTATTTGTTTCTCGTTAAAATACTGAGTAAGATATTGAAAAGGGGGTAGAAGTTCTGTTTTATTGCATATATCGACGTTTCAGCCGGATTAGAGCGGTTTTACGTATATATCTTCCATCGGTAATATAAACGGAAAATCAGGAACATTTTAGTTAATTCTAATGAAAACACATTGATTTTTATCATTTGTATTGGAAACAACATTGTCATATGTCTTTTCTTGGATCTAAATAATACGAAACCTCGCTCTATGATTTCAAGTTAAAATCCTCAAATATGGTAATATAGTGACTTTTTTCACGTTATTCATGTAGTGTGATTTTACGTAAATATATTCGTTTTTACCAATATTTCGATACTACTTCATGTTTTCTTTCGATATGTGATTTGGCCTTCAATCTCAGAATTTCGCAAATTTTTCATTTTTAAGCAAGTTTACTTGCATTTTGTTTTGTATTAAAAATCATCGAATTTAGCAATATTTTTGACCTTTATCATCCCCTTTTCCTTTATGTGAGTTAAACAAAATATCATCGAATTACGCAATATTTTGCCGTTTTCCACTTTTTGTGAATTTTCAGTTTATTGTTATTAATTCATTGATTCGAAGTTAAAATCGCTCAAATTAGGTATAATAATGACTATTTTCACGTTTTTCGTGTAGTTTGATATTACGTAAATATATTCATTTTTACCAATATTTCAATACTATTTCATGTAGTATCACGATATGTGATTTGGCCTTCATACTTGGTTAGGCACACATACGATAAAAATGATGCAAATACATAATTGATCAAAAAATAACCTTAAATACTTCATTTTCAATCATCTTTTGTTTCTCGGTAAAATACTGAGTAAGATATTGAAAAATGGAGAAGTTCTGTTTTTATTGCATATATCGACGTTTCAGCCGGATTAGAACGGTTTACGTGTACATCTTCCATCGGTAATATAAACCGAAAATCAGGAACATTTAAGTTAATTTTAATGAAAACACATTGATTTTTATCATTTGTATTGAGAAGCAACATCTTTATTACGTCTTTTCTAGGGTTTAAAAAAGTACGAAACGTCGCTCTAATGATTCGAAGTTAAAATCCTCAAATTAGGTATAATAATGACTTTTTTCACGTTTTTCATGTAGTTTGATATTACGTAAATATATTCATTTTTACCAATATTTCGATACTATTTCATGTAGTATCACGATATGTGATTTGGCCTTCTAATCTCAGATTTTCGCATTATATAGCATTTTAAGCAAGTTTTCTTGCATTTTGTTCCGTACTAAAAATCATCGAATTCAGCAATATTTTGACGTTTATCATCCCCTTTTCCTTTATGTGATATAAACAAAATATCATCGAATTAGGCAATATTTTGCTGTTTTTCAACGTTTTTGTCAATTTTCAGTTTATTGTTATTAATTCATTAAATATACGATAAAAATGATGCAAACACATAATTGATTAGAAATTAACCTTAAACACTTCATTTTCAGTCAACTATTTGTTTCTCGTTAAAATACTGAGTAAGATATTGAAAAGGGGGTAGAAGTTCTGTTTTATTGCATATATCGACGTTTCAGCCGGATTAGAGCGGTTTTACGTATATATCTTCCATCGGTAATATAAACGGAAAATCAGGAACATTTTAGTTAATTCTAATGAAAACACATTGATTTTTATCATTTGTATTGGAAACAACATTGTCATATGTCTTTTCTTGGATCTAAATAATACGAACCTCGCTCTATGATTTCAAGTTAAAATCCTCAAATATGGTAATATAGTGACTTTTTCACGTTATTTCATGTAGTGTGATTTTACGTAAATATATTCGTTTTACCAATATTTCGATACTACTTCATGTTTTCTTTCGATATGTGATTTGGCCTTCAAATCTCAGAATTTCGCAAATTTTTCATTTTTAAGCAAGTTTACCTTGCATTTTGTTTTTGTATTAAAAATCATCGAATTTAGCAATATTTTGACCTTTATCATCCCCTTTTCCTTTATGTGAGTTAAACAAAATATCATCGAATTACGCAATATTTTGCCGTTTTTTCCACTTTTTGTGAATTTTCAGTTTATTGTTATTAATTCATTGATTCGAAGTTAAAATCCTCAAATTAGGTATAATAATGACTATTTTCACGTTTTTCGTGTAGTTTGATATTACGTAAATATATTCATTTTACCAATATTTCGATACTATTTCATGTAGTATCACGATATGTGATTTGGCCTTCATACTTGGTTAGGCACACATACGATAAAAATGATGCAAATACATAATTGATCAAAAAATAACCTTAAATACTTCATTTTCAATCATCTTTTTGTTTCTCGTTAAAATACTGAGTAAGATATTGAAAAATGGAGAAGTTCTGTTTTATTGCATATATCGACGTTTTCAGCCGGATTAGAAGGTTTTACGTGTACATCTTCCATCGGTAATATAAACCGAAAATCAGGAACATTTTAAGTTATTTTAATGAAAAACACATTGATTTTTATCATTTGTATTGGAAGCAACATCTTTATACGTCTTTTCTAGGGTTTAAAAAATACGAAACGTCGCTCTATTGATTCGAAGGTAAAATCCTCAAATTAGGGATAATAATGACTTTTTCACCCGTTTTTCATGTAGTTTGATATTACGTAAAATATATTCATTTTTACCAATATTTCGATACTATTTCATGTAGTATCAACGAGTATGTGATTTGGCCTTCTAATCTCAGATTTTCGCATAGTATAGCATTTTAAGCAAGTTTTCCTTGCATTTTGTTCCGTACTAAAAATCATCGAATTCAGCAATATTTTGACGTTTATCATCCCCTTTTCCTTTATGTGATATAAACAAAATATCATCGAATTAGGCAATATTTGCTGTTTTTCAACGTTTTTGTCAATTTTCAGTTTATTGTTATTAATTCCATTAAATATACGATAAAAATGATGCAAACACATAATTGATTAGAAATTAACCTTAAACACTTCATTTTCAATCAACTATTTGTTTCTCGTTAAAATACTGAGTAAGATATTGAAAAGGGGGTAGAAGTTCTGTTTTTATTGCATATATCGACGTTTCAGCCGGATTAGAGCGGTTTTACAGTATATATCTTCCATCGGGCTAATATAAACGGAAAATCAGGAACATTTTAGTTAATTCTAATGAAAACACATTGATTTTTTATCATATTGTATTGGAAACAACATTGTCATATGTCTTTTCTTGGATCTAAATAATACGAAACCTCGCTCTATGATTTCAAGTTAAAATCCTCAATATTGGTAATATAGTGACTTTTTTCACGTTATTCATGTAGTGTGATTTTACGTAAATATATTCGTTTTACCAATATTTCGATACTACTTTCATGTTTTCTTTCGATATGTGATTTGGCCTTCAAATCTCAGAATTTCGCAAATTTTTCATTTTTAAGCAAGTTTACTTGCATTTTGTTTTGTATTAAAAATCATCGAATTTAGCAATATTTTGACCTTTATCATCCCCTTTTCCTTTATGTGAGTTAAACAAAATATCATCGAATTACGCAATATTTTGCCGTTTTTCCACTTTTTGTGAATTTTCAGTTTATTGTTATTAATTCATTGATTCGAAGTTAAAATCCTCAAATTAGGTATAATAATGACTATTTTCACGTTTTTCGTGTAGTTTGATATTACGTAAATATATTCATTTTTACCAATATTTCGATACTATTTCATATAGTATCACGATATGTGATTTGGCCTTCATACTTGGTTAGGCACACATACGATAAAAATGATGCAAATACATAATTGATCAAAAAATAACCTTAAATACTTCATTTTCAATCATCTTTTTGTTTCTCGTTAAAATACTGAGTAAGATATTGAAAAATGGAGAAGTTCTGTTTTTATTGCATATATCGACGTTTCAGCCGGATTAGAACTGGTTTTACGTTGTACATGTTCCATCGGTAATATAAACCGAAAATCAGGAACATTTAAGTTAATTTTAATGAAAACACATTGATTTTTATCATTTGTATTGGAAGCAACATCTTTATACGTCTTTTCTAGGGTTTAAAAATACGAACGTCGCTCTATGATTCGAAGTTAAAATCCTCAAATTAGGTATAATAATGACTTTTTTCACGTTTTTCATGTAGTTTGATATTAACGTAAAATATATTCATTTTTACCAATATTTCGATACTATTTCATGTAGTATCACGATATGTGATTTGGCCTTCTAATCTCAGATTTTCGCATTATATAGCATTTTAAGCAAGTTTTCTTGCATTTTGTTCCGTACTAAAAATCATCGAATTCAGCAATATTTTGACGTTTATCATCCCCTTTTCCTTTATGTGATATAAACAAAATATCATCGAATTAGGCAATATTTTTGCTGTTTTTCAACGTTTTTGTCAATTTTCAGTTTATTGTTATTAATTCATTAAATATACGATAAAAATGATGCAAACACATAATTGATTAGAAATTAACCTTAAACACTTCATTTTCAGTCAACTATTTGTTTCTCGTTAAAATACTGAGTAAGATATTGAAAAGGGGGTAGAAGTTCTGTTTTATTGCATATATCGACGTTTCAGCCGGATTAGAGCGGTTTTACGTATATATCTTCCATCGGTAATATAAACGGAAAATCAGGAACATTTTAGTTAATTCTAATGAAAACACATTGATTTTTATCATTTGTATTGGAAACAACATTGTCATATGTCTTTTCTTGGATCTAAATAATACGAAACCTCGCTCTATGATTTCAAGTTAAAATCCTCAAATATGGTAATATAGTGACTTTTTTCACGTTATTCATGTAGTGTGATTTTACGTAAATATATTCGTTTTTACCAATATTTCGATACTACTTCATGTTTTCTTTCGATATGTGATTTGGCCTTCAAATCTCAGAATTTCGCAAATTTTTCATTTTAAGCAAGTTTACTTGCATTTTGTTTTGTATTAAAAATCATCGAATTTAGCAATATTTTGACCTTTATCATCCCCTTTTCCTTTATGTGAGTTAAACAAAATATCATCGAATTACGCAATATTTTGCCGTTTTTTCCACTTTTTGTGAATTTTCAGTTTATTGTTATTAATTCATTGATTCGAAGTTAAAATCCTCAAATTAGGTATAATAATGACTATTTTCACGTTTTCGTGTAGTTTGATATTACGTAAATATATTCATTTTTACCAATATTTCGATACTATTTCATGTAGTATCACGATATGTGATTTGGCCTTCATACTGGTTAGGCACACATACGATAAAAATGATGCAAATACATAATTGATCAAAAAATAACCTTAAATACTTCATTTTCAATCATCTTTTTGTTTCTCGTTAAAATACTGAGTAAGATATTGAAAAATGGAGAAGTTCTGTTTATATTGCATATATCGACGTTTCAGCCGGATTAGAACGGTTTTAAGTGTACATCTTCCATCGGTAATATAAACCGAAAATCAGGAACATTTAAGTTAATTTTATGAAAACACATTGATTTTTATCATTTGTATTGGAAGCAACATCTTTATACGTCTTTTCTAGGGTTTAAAAAATACGAAACGTCGCTCTATGATTCGAAGTTAAAATCCTCAAATTAGGTATAATAATGACTTTTTTCACGTTTTTCATGTAGGTTTGATATTACTTAAATATATTCATTTTTACCAATATTTCGATACTATTTCATGTAGTATCACGATATGTGATTTGGCCTTCTAATCTCAGATTTTCGCATTATATAGCATTTTAAGCAAGTTTTCTTGCATTTTGTTCCGTACTAAAAATCATCGAATTCAGCAATATTTGACGTTTATCATCCCTTTTCCTTTATGTGATATAAACAAAATATCATCGAATTAGGCAATATTTTGCTGTTTTTCAACGTTTTTGTCAATTTTCAGTTTATTGTTATTAATTCATTAAATATAGGATAAAAATGATGCAAACACATAATTGATTAGAAATTAACCTTAAACACTTCATTTTCAATCAACTATTTGTTTCTCGTTAAAATACTGAGTAAGATATTGAAAAGGGGGTAGAAGTTCTGTTTTATTGCATATATCGACGTTTCAGCCGGATTAGAGCGGTTTTACGTATATATCTTCCATCGGTAATATAAACGGAAAATCAGGAACATTTTAGTTAATTCTAATGAAAACACATTGATTTTTATCATTTGTATTGGAAACAACATTGTCATATGTCTTTTCTTGGATCTAAATAATACGAAACCTCGCTCTATGATTTCAAGTTAAAATCCTCAAATATGGTAATATAGTGACTTTTTCACGTTATTCATGTAGTGTGATTTTACGTAAATATATTCGTTTTTACCAATATTTCGATACTACTTCATGTTTTCTTTCGATATGTGATTTGGCCTTCAAATCTCAGAATTTCGCAAATTTTTCATTTTTAAGCAAGTTTACTTGCATTTGTTTTGTATTAAAAATCATCGAATTTAGCAATATTTTGACCTTTATCATCCCCTTTTCCTTTATGTGAGTTAAACAAAATATCATCGAATTACGCAATATTTTGCCGTTTTTCCACTTTTTGTGAATTTTCAGTTTATTGTTATTAATTCATTGATTCGAAGTTAAAATCCTCAAATTAGGTATAATAATGACTATTTTCACGTTTTTCGTGTAGTTTGATATTACGTAAATATATTCATTTTTACCAATATTTCGATACTATTTCATGTAGTATCACGATATGTGATTTGGCCTTCATACTTGGTTAGGCACACATACGATAAAAATGATGCAAATACATAATTGATCAAAAAATAACCTTAAATACTTCATTTTCAATCATCTTTTGTTTCTCGTTAAAATACTGAGTAAGATATTGAAAAATGGAGAAGTTCTGTTTTTATTGCATATATCGACGTTTCAGCCGGATTAGAACGGTTTTACGTGTACATGTTCCATCGGTAATATAAACCGAAAATCAGGAACATTTAAGTTAATTTAATGAAAACACATTGATTTTTATCATTTGTATTGGAAGCAACATCTTTATACGTCTTTTCTAGGGTTTAAAAAATACGAAACGTCGCTCTATGATTCGAAGTTAAAATCCTCAAATTAGGTATAATAATGACTTTTTTCACGTTTTTCATGTAGTTTGATATTACGTAAATATATTCATTTTTACCAATATTTCGATACTATTTCATGTAGTATCACGATATGTGATTTGGCCTTCTAATCTCAGAATTTCGCATTATATAGCATTTTAAGCAAGTTTTCTTGCATTTTGTTCCGTACTAAAAATCATCGAATTCAGCAATATTTTGACGTTTATCATCCCCTTTTCCTTTATGTGATATAAACAAAATATCATCGAATTAGGCAATATTTTGCTGTTTTTCAACGTTTTTGTCAATTTTCAGTTTATTGTTATTAATTCATTAAATATACGATAAAAATGATGCAAACACATAATTGATTAGAAATTAACCTTAAACACTTCATTTTCAAGTCAACTATTTGTTTCTCGTTAAAATACTGAGTAAGATATTGAAAAGGGGGTAGAAGTTCTGTTTTATTGCATATATCGACGTTTCAGCCGGATTAGAGCGGTTTTACGTATATATCTTCCATCGGTAATATAAACGGAAATCAGGAACATTTTAGTTAATTCTAATGAAAACACATTGATTTTTATCATTTGTATTGGAAACAACATTGTCATATGTCTTTTCTTGGATCTAAATAATACGAAACCTCGCTCTATGATTTCAAGTTAAAATCCTCAAATATGGTAATATAGTGACTTTTTTCACGTTATTCATGTAGTGTGATTTTACGTAAATATATTCGTTTTTACCAATATTTCGATACTACTTCATGTTTTCTTTCGATATGTGATTTGGCCTTCAAATCTCAGAATTTCGCAAATTTTCATTTTTAAGCAAGTTTACTTGCATTTTGTTTTGTATTAAAAATCATCGAATTTAGCAATATTTGACCTTTATCATCCCCTTTTCCTTTATGTGAGTTAAACAAAATATCATCGAATTACGCAATATTTTGCCGTTTTTCCACTTTTTGTGAATTTTCAGTTTATTGTTATTAATTCATTGATTCGAAGTTAAAATCCTCAAATTAGGTATAATAATGACTATTTTCACGTTTTTCGTGTAGTTTGATATTACGTAAATATATTCATTTTTACCAATATTTCGATACTATTTCATATAGTATCACGATATGTGATTTGGCCTTCATACTTGGTTAGGCAATACGATAAAAATGATGCAAATACATAATTGATCAAAAATAACCTTAAATACTTCATTTTCAATCATCTTTTTGTTTCTCGGTAAAATACTGAGTAAGATATTGAAAAATGGAGAAGTTCTGTTTTATTGCATATATCGACGTTTCAGCCGGATTAGAACGGTTTTACGTGTACATCTTCCATCGGTAATATAAACCGAAAATCAGGAACATTTAAGTTAATTTTAATGAAAACACATTGATTTTTATCATTTGTATTGGAAGCAACATCTTTATAAGTCTTTTCTAGGGTTTAAAAAATACGAAACGTCGCTCTATGATTCGAAGTTAAAATCCTCAAATTAGGTATAATAATGACTTTTTTCACGTTTTTCATGTAGTTTGATATTACGTAAATATATTCATTTTTACCAATATTTCGATACTATTTCATGTAGTATCACGATATGTGATTTGGCCTTTCTAATCTCAGTATTTCGCATTATATAGCATTTAAGCAAGTTTTCTTGCATTTTGTTCCGTACTAAAAATCATCGAATTCAGCAATATTTTGACGTTTATCATCCCCTTTTCCTTTATGTGATATAAACAAAATATCATCGAATTAGGCAATATTTTGCTGTTTTTCAACGTTTTTGTGAATTTTCAGTTTATTGTTATTAATTCATTTAATATACGATAAAAATGATGCAAACACATAATTGATTAGAAATTAACCTTAAACACTTCATTTTCAAGTCAACTATTTGTTTCTCGTTAAAATACTGAGTAAGATATTGAAAAGGGGGTAGAAGTTCTGTTTTATTGCATATATCGACGTTTCAGCCGGATTAGAGCGGTTTTACGTATATATCTTCCATCGGTAATATAAACGGAAAATCAGGAACATTTTAGTTAATTCTAATGAAAACACATTGATTTTTATCATTTGTATTGGAAACAACATTGTCATATGTCTTTTCTTGGATCTAAATAATACGAAACCTCGCTCTATGATTTCAAGTTAAAATCCTCAAATATGGTAATATAGTGACTTTTTTTCACGTTTTTCATGTAGTGTGATTTTACGTAAATATATTCGTTTTTACCAATATTTCGATACTACTTCATGTTTTCTTTCGATATGTGATTTGGCCTTCAAATCTCAGAATTTCGCAAATTTTTCATTTTTAAGCAAGTTTACTTGCATTTTGTTTTGTATTAAAAATCATCGAATTTAGCAATATTTTGACCTTTATCATCCCCTTTTCCTTTATGTGAGTTAAACAAAATATCATCGAATTACGCAATATTTTGCCGTTTTTCCACTTTTATGGAATTTCAGTTTATTGTTATTAATTCATTGATTCGAAGTTAAAATCCTCAAATTAGGTATAATAATGACTATTTTCACGTTTTTCGTGTAGTTTGGATATTACGTAAATATATTCATTTTTACCAATATTTCGATACTATTTCATGTAGTATCACGATATGTGATTTGGCCTTCATACTTGGTTAGGCACACATACGATAAAAATGATGCAAATACATAATTGATCAAAAAATAACCTTAAATACTTCATTTTCAATCATCTTTTTGTTTCTCGTTAAAATACTGAGTAAGATATTGAAAAATGGAGAAAGTTCTGTTTATATTGCATATATCGACGTTTCAGCCGGATTAGAACGGTTTTACGTGTACATCTTCCATCGGTAATATAAACCGAAAATCAGGAACATTTAAGTTAATTTTAATGAAAAACACATTGATTTTTATCATTTTGTATTGGAAGCAACATCTTTATACGTCTTTTCTAGGGTTTAAAAATACGAAACGTCGCTCTATGATTCGAAGTTAAAATCCTCAAATTAGGTATAATAATGACTTTTTTCACGTTTTTCATGTAGTTTGATATTACGTAAATATATTCATTTTTACCAATATTTCGATACTATTTCATGTAGTATCACGATATGTGATTTGGCCTTCTAATCTCAGATTTTCGCATTATATAGCATTTAAGCAAGTTTTCTTGCATTTTGTTCCGTACTAAAAATCATCGAATTCAGCAATATTTTTGACGTTTATCATCCCCTTTTCCTTTATGTGATATAAACAAAATATCATCGAATTAGGCAATATTTTGCTGTTTTTCAACGTTTTTGTCAATTTTCAGTTTATTGTTATTAATTCATTAAATATACGATAAAAATGATGCAAACACATAATTGATTAGAAATTAACCTTAAACACTTCATTTTCAAGTCAACTATTTGTTTCTCGTTAAAATACTGAGTAAGATATTGAAAAGGGGGTAGAAGTTCTGTTTTATTGCATATATCGACGTTTCAGCCGGATTAGAGCGGTTTTACGTATATATCTTCCATCGGTAATATAAACGGAAAATCAGGAACATTTTAGTTAATTCTAATGAAAACACATTGATTTTTATCATTTGTATTGGAAACAACATTGTCATATGTCTTTTCTTGGATCTAAATAATACGAAACCTCGCTCTATGATTTCAAGTTAAAATCCTCAAATATGGTAATATAGTGACTTTTTCACGTTATTCATGTAGTGTGATTTTACGTAAATATATTCGTTTTTACCAATATTTCGATACTACTTCATGTTTTCTTTCGATATGTGATTTGGCCTTCAAATCTCAGAATTTCGCAAATTTTTCATTTTTAAGCAAGTTTACTTGCATTTTGTTTTGTATTAAAAATCATCGAATTTAGCAATATTTTGACCTTTATCATCCCCTTTTCCTTTATGTGAGTTAAACAAAATATCATCGAATTACGCAATATTTTGCCGTTTTTCCACTTTTTAGTGAATTTTCAGTTTATTGTTATTAATTCATTGATTCGAAGTTAAAATCCTCAAATTAGGTATAATAATGACTATTTTCACGTTTTTCGTGTAGTTTGATATTACGTAAATATATTCATTTTTACCAATATTTCGATACTATTTCATGTAGTATCACGATATGTGATTTGGCCTTCATACTTGGTTAGGCACACATACGATAAAAATGATGCAAATACATAATTGATCAAAAAATAACCTTAAATACTTCATTTTCAATCATCTTTTTGTTTCTCGTTAAAATACTGAGTAAGATATTGAAAAATGGAGAAGTTCTGTTTATATTGCATATATCGACGTTTCAGCCGGATTAGAACGGTTTTACGTGTACATCTTCCATCGGTAATATAAACCGAAAATCAGGAACATTTAAGTTAATTTTAATGAAAACACATTGATTTTTATCATTTGTATTGAAGCAACATCTTTATACGTCTTTTCTAGGGTTTAAAAATACGAAACGTCGCTCTATGATTCGAAGTTAAAATCCTCAAATTAGGTATAATAATGACTTTTTTCACGTTTTTCATGTAGTTTGATATTACGTAAATATATTCATTTTTACCAATATTTCGATACTATTTCATGTAGTATCACGATATGTGATTTGGCCTTCTAATCTCAGATTTTCGCATTATATAGCATTTTAAGCAAGTTTTCTTGCATTTTGTTCCGTACTAAAATCATCGAATTCAGCAATATTTTGACGTTTATCATCCCCTTTTCCTTTATGTGATATAAACAAAATATCATCGAATTAGGCAATATTTTGCTGTTTTTCAACGTTTTTGTCAATTTTCAGTTTATTGTTATTAATTCATTAAATATACGATAAAAATGATGCAAACACATAATTGATTAGAAATTAACCTTAAACACTTCATTTTCAATCAACTATTTGTTTCTCGTTAAAATACTGAGTAAGATATTGAAAAGGGGGTAGAAGTTCTGTTTTATTGCATATATCGACGTTTCAGCCGGATTAGAGCGGTTTTACGTATATATCTTCCATCGGTAATATAAACGGAAAATCAGGAACATTTTAGTTAATTCTAATGAAAACACATTGATTTTTATCATTTGTATTGGAAACAACATTGTCATATGTCTTTTCTTGGATCTAAATAATACGAAACCTCGCTCTATGATTTCAAGTTAAAATCCTCAAATATGGTAATATAGTGACTTTTTTCACGTTATTCATGTAGTGTGATTTTACGTAAATATATTCGTTGTTTACCAATATTTCGATACTACTTCATGTTTTCTTTCGATATGTGATTTGGCCTTCAAATCTCAGAATTTCGCAAATTTTTCATTTTTAAGCAAGTTTACTTGCATTTTGTTTTGTATTAAAAATCATCGAATTTAGCAATATTTTGACCTTTATCATCCCCTTTTCCTTTATGTGAGTTAAACAAAATATCATCGAATTACGGCAATATTTTGCCGTTTTTTCCACTTTTTGTGAATTTTCAGTTTATTGTTATTAATTCATTGATTCGAAGTTAAAATCCTCAAATTAGGTATAATAATGACTATTTTCACGTTTTTCGTGTAGTTTGATATTACGTAATATATTCATTTTACCAATATTTCGATACTATTTCATGTAGTATCACGATATGTGATTTGGCCTTCATACTTGGTTAGGCACACATACGATAAAAATGATGCAAATACATAATTGATCAAAAAATAACCTTAAATACTTCATTTTCAATCATCTTTTTGTTTCTCGTTAAAATACTGAGTAAGATATTGAAAAAATGGAGAAGTTCTGTTTATATTGCATATATCGACGTTTCAGCCGGATTAGAACGGTTTTACGTGTACATCTTCCATCGGTAATATAAACCGAAAATCAGGAACATTTAAGTTAATTTTAATGAAAACACATTGATTTTTATCATTTGTATTGGAAGCAACATCTTTATACGTCTTTTCTAGGGTTTAAAAAATACGAAACGTCGCTCTATGATTCGAAGTTAAAATCCTCAAATTAGGTATAATAATGACTTTTTTCACGTTTTTCATGTAGTTTGATATTACGTAAATATATTCATTTTTACCAATATTTCGATACTATTTCATGTAGTATCACGATATGTGATTTGGCCTTCTAATCTCAGATTTTCGCATTATATAGCATTTTAAGCAAGTTTTCTTGCATTTTGTTCCGTACTAAAAATCATCGAATTCAGCAATATTTTGACGTTTATCATCCCCTTTTCCTTTATGTGATATAAACAAAATATCATCGAATTAGGCAATATTTTGCTGTTTTCAACGTTTTTGTCAATTTTCAGTTTATTGTTATTAATTCATTAAATATACGATAAAAATGATGCAAACACATAATTGATTAGAAATTAACCTTAAACACTTCATTTTCAATCAACTATTTGTTTCTCGTTAAAATACTGAGTAAGATATTGAAAAGGGGGTAGAAGTTCTGTTTTATTGCATATATCGACGTTTCAGCCGGATTAGAACGGTTTTACGTATATATCTTCCTTCGGTAATATAAACGGAAAATCAGGAACATTTTAGTTAATTCTAATGAAAACACATTGATTTTTATCATTTGTATTGGAAACAACATTGTCATATGTCTTTTCTTGGATCTAAATAATACGAAACCTCGCTCTATGATTTCAAGTTAAAATCCTCAAATATGGTAATATAGTGACTTTTTTCAGGTTATTCATGTAGTGTGATTTTACGTAAATATATTCGTTTTTACCAATATTTCGATACTACTTCATGTTTTCTTTCGATATGTGATTTGGCCTTCAAATCTCAGAATTTCGCAAATTTTTCATTTTTAAGCAAGTTTACTTGCAATTTTGTTTTGTATTAAAAATCATCGAATTTAGCAATATTTTGACCTTTATCATCCCCTTTTCCTTTATGTGAGTTAAACAAAATATCATCGAATTACGCAATATTTTGCCGTTTTTTCCACTTTTTGTGAATTTCAGTTTATTGTTATTAATTCATTGATTCGAAGTTAAAATCCTCAAATTAGGTATAATAATGACTATTTTCACGTTTTTCGTGTAGTTTGATATTACGTAAATATATTCATTTTTACCAATATTTCGATACTATTTCATGTAGTATCACGATATGTGATTTGGCCTTCATACTTGGTTAGGCACACATACGATAAAAATGATGCAAATACATAATTGATCAAAAAATAACCTAAATACTTCATTTTCAATCATCTTTTTGTTTCTCGTTAAAATACTGAGTAAGATATTGAAAAATGGAGAAGTTCTGTTTTTATTGCATATATCGGACGTTTCAGCCGGATTAGAACGGTTTTACGTGTACCATGTTCCATCGGTAATATAAACCGAAAATCAGGAACATTTAAGTTAATTTTAATGAAAACACATTGATTTTTATCATTTGTATGGAAGCAACATCTTTATACGTCTTTTTCTAGGGTTTAAAAATACGAAACGTCGCTCTATGATTCGAAGTTAAAATCTCAAATTAGGTATAATAATGACTTTTTCACGTTTTTCATGTAGTTTGATATTACGTAAATATATTCATTTTTACCAATATTTCGATACTATTTCATGTAGTATCACGATATGTGATTTGGCCTTCTAATCTCAGATTTTCGCATTATATAGCATTTTAAGCAAGTTTTCTTGCATTTTGTTCCGTACTAAAAATCATCGAATTCAGCAATATTTTGACGTTTATCATCCCCTTTTCCTTTATGTGATATAAACAAAATATCATCGAATTAGGCAATATTTTGCTGTTTTTCAACGTTTTTGTGCAATTTTCAAGTTTATTGTTATTAATTCATTAAATAGACGATAAAAATGATGCAAACACATAATTGATTAGAAATTACCTTAAACACGTCATTTTCAATCAACTATTTGTTTCTCGTTAAAATACTGAGTAAGATATTGAAAAGGGGGTAGAAGTTCTGTTTTATTGCATATATCGACGTTTCAGCCGGATTAGAGCGGTTTACGTATTATCTTCCATCGGTAATATAAACGGAAAATCAGGAACATTTTAGTTAATTCTAATGAAAACACATTGATTTTTATCATTTGTATTGGAAACAACATTGTCATATGTCTTTCTTGGATCTGAAATAATACGAAACCTCGCTCTATGATTTCAAGTTAAAATCCTCAAATATGGTAATAGTGACTTTTTCACGTTATTCATGTAGTGTGATTTACGTAAATATATTCGTTTTTACCAATATTTCGATACTACTTCATGTTTTCTTTCGATATGTGATTTGGCCTTCAAATCTCAGAATTTCGCAAATTTTTCATTTTTAAGCAAGTTTACTTGCATTTTGTTTTGTATTAAAAATCATCGAATTTAGCAATATTTTGACCTTTATCATCCCCTTTTCCTTTATGTGAGTTAACAAAATATCATCGAATTAGGCAATATTTTGCCGTTTTTCCACTTTTTGTGAATTTTCAGTTTATTGTTATTAATTCATTGATTCGAAGTTAAAATCCTCAAATTAGGTATAATAATGACTATTTTCACGTTTTTCGTGTAGTTTGATATTACGTAAATATATTCATTTTTACCAATATTTCGATACTATTTCATGTAGTATCACGATATGTGATTTGGCCTTTCATACTTGGTTAGGCACACATACGATAAAAATGATGCAAATACATAATTGATCAAAAAATAACCTTAAATACTCCATTTTCAATCATCTTTTTGTTTCTTGTTAAAATACTGAGTAAGATATTGAAAAATGGAGAAGTTCTGTTTTTATTGCATATATCGACGTTTCAGCCGGATTAGAACGGTTTTACGTGTACATGTTCCATCGGTAATATAAACCGAAAATCAGGAACATTTAAGTTAATTTTAATGAAAACACATTGATTTTTATCATTTGTATTGGAAGCAACATCTTTATACGTCTTTTCTAGGGTTTAAAAATACGAACGTCGCTCTATGATTCGAAGTTAAAATCCTCAAATTAGGTATAATAATGACTTTTTTCACGTTTTTCATGTAGTTAGATATTACGTAAATATATTCATTTTACCAATATTTCGATACTATTTCATGTAGTATCACGATATGTGATTTGGCCTTCTAATCTCAGATTTTCGCATATATAGCATTTTAAGCAGTTTTCTTGCATTTTGTTCCGTACTAAAAATCATCGAATTCAGCAATATTTTGACGTTTATCATCCCCTTTTCCTTTATGTGATATAAACAAAATATCATCGAATTAGGCAATATTTTGCTGTTTTTCAACGTTTTTGTGAATTTTCAGTTTATTGTTATTAATTCATTAAATATAGGATAAAAATGATGCAAACACATAATTGATTAGAAATTAACCTTAAACACTTCATTTTCAATCAACTATTTGTTTCTCGTTAAAATACTGAGTAAGATATTGAAAAGGGGGTAGAAGTTCTGTTTTATTGCATATATCGACGTTTCAGCCGGATTAGAGCGGTTTTACGTATATATCTTCCATCGGTAATATAAACGGAAAATCAGGAACATTTTAGTTAATTCTAATGAAAACACATTGATTTTTATCATTTGTATTGGAAACAACATTGTCATATGTCTTTTCTTGGATCTAAATAATACGAAACCTCGCTCTATGATTTCAAGTTAAAATCCTCAAATATGGTAATATAGTGACTTTTTTTCACGTTTTTCATCTAGTGTGATTTTACGTAAATATATTCGTTTATACCAATATTTCGATACTACTTCATGTTTTCTTTCGATATGTGATTTGGCCTTCAAATCTCAGAATTTCGCAAATTTTTCATTTTTTAAGCAAGTTTACTTGCATTTTGTTTTGTATTAAAAATCATCGAATTTAGCAATATTTTGACCTTTATCATCCCCTTTTCCTTTATGTGAGTTAAACAAAATATCATCGAATTAGGCAATATTTTGCCGTTTTTTCCACTTTTGTGAATTTTCAGTTTATTGTTATTAATTCATTGATTCGAAGTTAAAATCCTCAAATTAGGTATAATAATGACTATTTTCACGTTTTTCGTGTAGTTTGATATTGCGTAAATATATTCATTTTTACCAATATTTCGATACTATTTCATGTAGTATCACGATATGTGATTTGGCCTTCATACTTGGTTAGGCACACATACGATAAAAATGATGCAAATACATAATTGATCAAAAAATAACCTTAAATACTTCATTTTCAATCATCTTTTTGTTTCTCGTTAAAATACTGAGTAAGATATTGAAAAATGGAGAAGTTCTGTTTTTATATGCATATATCGACGTTTCAGCCGGATTAGAACGGTTTTACGTGTACATCTTCCATCGGTAATATAAACCGAAAATCAGGAACATTTAAGTTAATTTTAATGAAAACACATTGATTTTTATCATTTGTATTGGAAGCAACATCTTTATACGTCTTTTCTAGGGTTTAAAAAATACGAAACGTCGCTCTATGATTCGAAGTTAAAATCCTCAAATTAGGTATAATAATGACTTTTTTCACGTTTTTCATGTAGTTTGATATTACGTAAATATATTCATTTTTACCAATATTTCGATACTATTTCATGTAGTATCACGATATGTGATTTGGCCTTCTAATCTCAGATTTTCGCATTATATAGCATTTTAAGCAAGTTTTCTTGCATTTTGTTCCGTACTAAAAATCATCGAATTCAGCAATATTTTGACGTTTATCATCCCCTTTTCCTTTATGTGATATAAACAAAATATCATCGAATTAGGCAATATTTTGCTGTTTTCAACGTTTTTGTGAATTTTCAGTTTATTGTTATTAATTCATTAAATATACGATAAAAATGATGCAAACACATAATTGATTAGAAAATTAACCTTAAACACTTCATTTTCATCAACTATTTGTTTCTCGTTAAAATACTGAGTAAGATATTGAAAAGGGGGGTAGAAGTTCTGTTTTATTGCATATATCGACGTTTCAGCCGGATTAGAGCGGTTTTACGTATATATCTTCCATCGGTAATATAAACGGAAAATCAGGAACATTTTAGTTAATTCTAATGAAAACACATTGATTTTTATCATTTGTATTGGAAACAACATGTCATATGTCTTTTCTTGGATCTAAATAATACGAAAACCTCGCTCTATGATTTCAAGTTAAAATCCTCAAATATGGTAATATAGTGACTTTTTTCACGTTATTCATGTAGTGTGATTTTACGTAAATATATTCGTTTTATACCAATATTTCGATACTACTTCATGTTTCTTTCGATATGTGATTTGGCCTTCAAATCTCAGAATTTCGCAAATTTTTCATTTTTAAGCAAGTTTACTTGCATTTTGTTTTGTATTAAAAATCATCGAATTTAGCAATATTTTGACCTTTATCATCCCCTTTTCCTTTATGTGAGTTAAACAAAATATCATCGAATTAGGCAATATTTTGCCGTTTTTCCCTTCTGTGAATTTTCAGTTTATTGTTATTAATTCATTGATTCGAAGTTAAACTCCTCAAATTAGGTATAATAATGACTATTTTTCCGTTTTCGTAGTAGTTTGATATTACGTAAATATATTCATTTTTACCAATATTTCGATACTATTTCATGTAGTATCACGATATGTGATTTGGCCTTCATACTTGGTAGCACATACGATAAAAATGATGCAAATACATAATTGATCAAAAAATAACCTTAAATACTTCATTTCAATCATCTTTTTGTTTTCTCGTTAAAATACTGAGTAAGATATTGAAAAATGGAGAAGTTCTGTTTTATATTGCATATATCGACGTTTCAGCCGGATTAGAACGGTTTTACGTGTACATGTTCCATCGGTAATATAAACCGAAAATCAGGAACATTTAAGTTAATTTTAATTGAAAACACATTGATTTTTATCATTTGTATTGGAAGCAACATCTTTATACGTCTTTCTAGGTTTAAAAAGATACGAAACGTCGCTCTATGATTCGAAGTTAAAATCCTCAAATTAGGTATAATAATGTCTTTTTTCACGTTTTCATGTAGTTTGATATTACGTAATATATATTCATTTTTACCAATATTTCGATACTATTTCATGTAGTATCACGATATTGTGATTTGGCCTTCTAATCTCAGATTTTCGCATTATATAGCATTTTAAGCAAGTTTTCTTGCATTTTGTTCCGTACTAAAAATCATCGAATTCAGCAATATTTTGACGTTTATCATCCCCTTTTCCTTTATGTGATATAAACAAAATATCATCGAATTAGGCAATATTTTGCTGTTTTTCAACGTTTTTGTCAATTTTCAGTTTATTGTTATTAATTCATTAAATATACGATAAAAATGATGCAAACACATAATTGATTAGAAATTAACCTTAAACACTTCATTTTCAATCAACTATTTGTTTCTCGTTAAAATACTGAGTAAGATATTGAAAAGGGGGTAGAAGTTCTGTTTTATTGCATATATCGACGTTTCAGCCGGATTAGAGCGGTTTTACGTATATATCTTCCATCGGTAATATAAACGGAAAATCAGGAACATTTTAGTTAATTCTAATGAAAACACATTGATTTTTATCATTTGTATTGGAAACAACATTGTCATATGTCTTTTCTTGGATCTAAATAATACGAAACCTCGCTCTATGATTTCAAGTTAAAATCCTCAAATATGGTAATATAGTGACTTTTTTCACGTTATTCATGTAGTGTGATTTTACGTAAATATATTCGTTTTTACCAATATTTCGATACTACTTCATGTTTTCTTTCGATATGTGATTTGGCCTTCAAATCTCAGAATTTCGCAAATTTTTCATTTTTAAGCAAGTTTACTTGCATTTTGTTTTGTATTAAAAATCATCGAATTTAGCAATATTTTGACCTTTATCATCCCCTTTTCCTTTATGTGAGTTAAACAAAATATCATCGAATTACGCAATATTTTGCCGTTTTTCCACTTTTTGTGAATTTTCAGTTTATTGTTATTAATTCATTGATTCGAAGTTAAAATCCTCAAATTAGGTATAATAATGACTATTTTCACGTTTTTCGTGTAGTTTGATATTACGTAAATATATTCATTTTTACCAATATTTCGATACTATTTCATGTAGTATCACGATATGTGATTTGGCCTTCATACTTGGTTAGGCATACGATAAAAATGATGCAAATACATAATTGATCAAAAAATAACCTTAAATACTTCATTTTCAATCATCTTTTTGTTTCTCGTTAAAATACTGAGTAAGATATTGAAAAATGGAGAAGTTCTGTTTTTATTGCATATATCGACGTTTCAGCCGGATTAGAACGGTTTTACGTGTACATGTTCCATCGGTAATATAAACCGAAAATCAGGAACATTTAAGTTAATTTTAATGAAAACACATTGATTTTTATCATTTGTATTGGAAGCAACATCTTTATACGTCTTTTCTAGGGTTTAAAAAACGAAACGTCGATCTATGATTCGAAGTTAAAATCCTCAAAGTTAGGTATAATAATGACTTTTTCTACGTCTTTCATGTGTTTGATATTACGTAAATATATTCATTTTTACCAATATTTCGATACTAGTTCATGTAGTATCACGATATTGATTTGGCCTTCTAATCTCAGATTTCGCATTATATAGCATTTTAAGCAAGTTTTTCTTGCATTTTGTTCCGTACTAAAAATCATCGAATTCACGCAATATTTGACGTTTATCATCCCTTTTCCTTTATGTGATATAAACAAAATATCATCGAATTAGGCAATATTTTGCTGTTTTTCAACGTTTTTGTGAATTTTCAGTTTATTGTTATTAATTCATTAAATATACGATAAAAATGATGCAAACACATAATTGATTAGAAATTAACCTTAAACACTTCATTTTCAATCAACTATTTGTTTCTCGTTAAAATACTGAGTAAGATATTGAAAAGGGGGTAGAAGTTCTGTTTTATTGCATATATCGACGTTTCAGCCGGATTAGAGCGGTTTTACGTATATATCTTCCATTCGGTAATATAAACGGAAAATCAGGAACATTTTAGTTAATTCTAATGAAAACACATTGATTTTTATCATTTGTATTGGAAACAACATTGTCATATGTCTTTTCTTGGATCTAAATAATACGAAACCTCGCTCTATGATTTCAAGTTAAAATCCTCAAATATGGTAATATAGTGACTTTTTTCACGTTATTCATGTAGGTGTGATTTTACGTAATATATTCGTTTTTACCAATATTTCGATACTACTTCATGTTTTCTTTCGATATGTGATTTGGCCTTACAAATCTCAGAATTTCGCAAATTTTCATTTTAAGCAAGTTTACTTGCATTTTGTTTTGTATTAAAATCATCGAATTTAGCAATATTTTGACCTTATCATCCCCTTTTCCTTTATGTGAGTTAAACAAAATATCATCGAATTAGGCAATATTTTGCCGTTTTTCCACTTTTTGTGAATTTTCAGTTTATTGTTATTAATTCATTGATTCGAAGTTAAAATCCTCAAATTAGGTATAATAATGACTATTTTCACGTTTTTCGTGTAGTTTGATATTACGTAAATATATTTATTTTTACCAATATTTCGATACTATTTCATGTAGTATCACGATATGTGATTGGCCTTCATTACTTGGTTAGGCACACATACGATAAAAATGATGCAAATACATAATTGATCAAAAATAACCTTAAATACTTCATTTTCAATCATCTTTTTGTTTCTCGTTAAAATACTGAGTAAGATATTGAAAAATGGAGAAGTTCTGTTTTTATTGCATATATCGACGTTTCAGCCGGATTAGAACGGTTTTACGTGTACATGTTCCATCGGTAATATAAACCGAAAATTCAGGAACATTAAGTTAATTTTAATGAAAACACATTGATTTTTATCATTTGTATTGGAAGCAACATCTTTATACGTCTTTTCTAGGGTTTAGAAAAATACGAAACGTCGCTCTATGATTCGAAGTTAAAATCCTCAAATTAGGTATAATAATGTCTTTTTTCACGTTTTTCATGTAGTTTGAATATTACGTAATATATATTCATTTTTACCAATATTTCGATACTATTTCATGTAGTATCACGATATGTGATTTGGCCTTCTAATCTCAGATTTTCGCATTATATAGGCATTTTAAGCAAGTTTTCTTGCATTTTGTTCCGTACTAAAAATCATCGAATTCAGCAATATTTTGACGTTTATCATCCCCTTTTCCTTTATGTGATATAAACAAAATATCATCGAATTAGGCAATATTTTGCTGTTTTTCAACGTTTTTGTGAATTTTCAGTTTATTGTTATTAATTCATTAAATATACGATAAAAATGATGCAAACACATAATTGATTAGAAATTAACCTTAAACACTTCATTTTCAGTCACCTATTTGTTCTCGTTAAATACTGAGTAAGATATTGAAAAGGGGGTAGAAGTTCTGTTTATTGCATATATCGACGTTTCAGCCGGATTAGAGCGGATTTTACGTATTATCTTCCATCGGTAATATAAACGGAAAATCAGGAACATTTTAGTTAATTCTAATGAAACACATTGATTTTTATCATTTGTATTGGAACAACATTGTCATATGTCTTTTCTTGGATCTAAATAATACGAAACCTCGCTCTATGATTTCAAGTTAAAATCCTCAAATATGGTAATATAGTGACTTTTTTCACGTATTCATGTAGTGTGATTTTACGTAAATATATTCGTTTTTACCAATATTTCGATACTTACTTCATGTTTTCTTCTCGATATGTGATTTGGCCTTCAATCTCAGAATTTCGCAAATTTTTCATTTTTAAGCAAGTTTACTTGCATTTTGTTTTGTATTAAAAATCATCGAATTTAGCAATATTTTGACCTTTATTCATCCCCTTTTCCTTTATGTGAGTTAAACAAAATATCATTCGAATTACGCAATATTTTGCCGTTTTTCCACTTTTTGTGAATTTTCAGTTTATTGTTATTAATTCATTGATTCGAAGTTAAAATCCTCAAATTAGTATAATAATGACTATTTTCACGTTTTTCGTTGTAGTTTGATATTACGTAAATATATTCATTTTTACCAATATTTCGATACTATTTCATGTAGTATCACGATATGTGATTTGGCCTTCATGAATGGTTAGGCACACATACGATAAAAATGATGCAAATACATAATTGATCAAAAAATAACCTTAAATACTTCATTTTCAATCATCTTTTTGTTTCTCGTTAAAATACTGAGTAAGATATTGAAAAATGGAGAAGTTCTGTTTTTATTGCATATATCGACGTTTCAGCCGGATTAGAACGGTTTTACGTGTACATGTTCCATCGGTAATATAAACCGAAAATCAGGAACATTTAAGTTAATTTTAATGAAAACACATTGATTTTTATCATTTGTATTGGAAGCAACATCTTTATACGTCTTTTCTAGGGTTTAAAAAATACGAAACGTCGCTCTATGATTCGAAGTTAAAATCCTCAAATTAGGTATAATAATGACTTTTTTCACGTTTTTCATGTAGTTTGATATTACGTAAATATATTCATTTTTACCAATATTTCGATACTATTTCATGTAGTATCACGATATGTGATTTGGCCTTCTAATCTCAGATTTTCGCATTATATAGCATTTTAAGCAAGTTTTCTTGCATTTTGTTCCGTACTAAAAATCATCGAATTCAGCAATATTTTGACGTTTATCATCCCCTTTTCCTTTATGTGATATAAACAAAATATCATCGAATTAGGCAATATTTTGCTGTTTTTCAACGTTTTTGTGAATTTTCAGTTTATTGTTATTAATTCATTAAATATACGATAAAAATGATGCAAACACATAATTGATTAGAAATTAACCTTAAACACTTCATTTTCAATCAACTATTTGTTTCTCGTTAAAATACTGAGTAAGATATTGAAAAGGGGGTAGAAGTTCTGTTTTATTGCATATATCGACGTTTCAGCCGGATTAGAGCGGTTTTACGTATATATCTTCCATCGGTAATATAAACGGAAAATCAGGAACATTTTAGTTAATTCTAATGAAAACACATTGATTTTTATCATTTGTATTGGAAACAACATTGTCATATGTCTTTTCTTGGATCTAAATAATACGAAACCTCGCTCTATGATTTCAAGTTAAAATCCTCAAATATGGTAATATAGTGACTTTTTTCACGTTATTCATGTAGTGTGATTTTACGTAAATATATTCGTTTTTACCAATATTTCGATACTACTTCATGTTTTCTTTCGATATGTGATTTGGCCTTCAAATCTCAGAATTTCGCAAATTTTTCATTTTTAAGCAAGTTTACTTGCATTTTGTTTTGTATTAAAAATCATCGAATTTAGCAATATTTGACCTTTATCATCCCCTTTTCCTTTATGTGAGTTAAACAAAATATCATCGAATTAGCAATATTTGCCGTTTTTCCACTTTTTGTGAATTTTCAGTTTATTGTTATTAATTCATTGATTCGAAGTTAAAATCCTCAAATTAGGTATAATAATGACTATTTTCACGTTTTTCGTGTAGTTTGATATTACGTAAATATATTCATTTTTACCAATATTTCGATACTATTTCATGTAGTATCACGATATGTGATTTGGCCTTCATACTTGGTTAGGCACACATACGATAAAAATGATGCAAATACATAATTGATCAAAAAATAACCTTAAATACTTCATTTTCAATCATCTTTTTGTTTCTCGTTAAAATACTGAGTAAGATATTGAAAAATGGAGAAGTTCTGTTTTATTGCATATATCGACGTTTCAGCCGGATTAGAACGGTTTTACGTGTACATCTTCCATCGGTAATATAAACCGAAAATCAGGAACATTTAAGTTAATTTTAATGAAAACACATTGATTTTTATCATTTGTATTGGAAGCAACATCTTTATACGTCTTTTCTAGGGTTTAAAAAATACGAAACGTCGCTCTATGATTCGAAGTTAAAATCCTCAAATTAGGTATAATAATGACTTTTTTCACGTTTTTCATGTAGTTTGATATTACGTAAATATATTCATTTTTACCAATATTTCGATACTATTTCATGTAGTATCACGATATGTGATTTGGCCTTCTAATCTCAGATTTTCGCATTATATAGCATTTAAGCAAGTTTTCTTGCATTTTGTTCCGTACTAAAAATCATCGAATTCAGCAATATTTTGACGTTTATCATCCCCTTTTCCTTTATGTGATATAAACAAAATATCATCGAATTAGGCAATATTTTGCTGTTTTTCAACGTTTTTTGAATTTTCAGTTTATTGTTATTAATTCATTAAATATACGATAAAAATGATGCAAACACATAATTGATTAGAAATTAACCTTAAACACTTCATTTTCAATCAACTATTTGTTTCTCGTTAAAATACTGAGTAAGATATTGAAAAGGGGGTAGAAGTTCTGTTTTATTGCATATATCGACGTTTCAGCCGGATTAGAGCGGTTTTACGTATATATCTTCCATCGGTAATATAAACGGAAAATCAGGAACATTTTAGTTAATTCTAATGAAAACACATTGATTTTTATCATTTGTATTGGAAACAACATTGTCATATGTCTTTTCTTGGATCTAAATAATACGAAACCTCGCTCTATGATTTCAAGTTAAAATCCTCAAATATGGTAATATAGTGACTTTTTTCACGTTATTCATGTAGTGTGATTTTACGTAAATATATTCGTTTTACCAATATTTCGATACTACTTCATGTTTTCTTTCGATATGTGATTTGGCCTTCAAATCTCAGAATTTCGCAAATTTTTCATTTTTAAGCAAGTTTACTTGCATTTTGTTTTGTATTAAAAATCATCGAATTTAGCAATATTTTGACCTTTATCATCCCCTTTTCCTTTATGTGAGTTAAACAAAATATCATCGAATTACGCAATATTTTGCCGTTTTTCCACTTTTTGTGAATTTTCAGTTTATTGTTATTAATTCATTGATTCGAAGTTAAAATCCTCAAATTAGGTATAATAATGACTATTTTCACGTTTTTCGTGTAGTTTGATATTACGTAAATATATTCATTTTTACCAATATTTCGATACTATTTCATGTAGTATCACGATATGTGATTTGGCCTTCATACTTGGTTAGGCACACATACGATAAAAATGATGCAAATACATAATTGATCAAAAAATAACCTTAAATACTTCATTTTCAATCATCTTTTTGTTTCTCGTTAAAATACTGAGTAAGATATTGAAAAATGGAGAAGTTCTGTTTTTATTGCATATATCGACGTTTCAGCCGGATTAGAACGGTTTTACGTGTACATCTTCCATCGGTAATATAAACCGAAAATCAGGAACATTTAAGTTAATTTTAATGAAACACATTGATTTTTATCATTTGTATTGGAAGCAACATCTTTATACGTCTTTCTAGGGTTTAAAAAATACGAAACGTCGCTCTATGATTCGAAGTTAAAATCCTCAAATTAGGTATAATAATGACTTTTTCACGTTTTTCATGTAGTTTGATATTACGTAAATATATTCATTTTTACCAATATTTCGATACTATTTCATGTAGTATCACGATATGTGATTTGGCCTTCTAATCTCAGATTTTCGCATTATATAGCATTTTAAGCAAGTTTTCTTGCATTTTGTTCCGTACTAAAAATCATCGAATTCAGCAATATTTTGACGTTTATCATCCCCTTTTCCTTTATGTGATATAAACAAAATATCATCGAATTAGGCAATATTTTGCTGTTTTTCAACGTTTTTGTGAATTTTCAGTTTATTGTTATTAATTCATTAAATATACGATAAAAATGATGCAAACACATAATTGATTAGAAATTAACCTTAAACACTTCATTTTCAATCAACTATTTGTTTCTCGTTAAAATACTGAGTAAGATATTGAAAAGGGGGTAGAAGTTCTGTTTTATTGCATATATCGACGTTTCAGCCGGATTAGAGCGGTTTTACGTATATATCTTCCATCGGTAATATAAACGGAAAATCAGGAACATTTTAGTTAATTCTAATGAAAACACATTGATTTTTATCATTTGTATTGGAAACAACATTGTCATATGTCTTTTCTTGGATCTAAATAATACGAAACCTCGCTCTATGATTTCAAGTTAAAATCCTCAAATATGGTAATATAGTGACTTTTTTCACGTTATTCATGTAGGTGTGATTTTACGTAAATATATTCGTTTTTTACCAAT
>NW_027190286.1:0-45534 GCF_040958095.1 Procambarus clarkii | reverse complement strand
AAGTTTCCTGATGAGCAACTCGGTGCTCTTCTGGTAACGACGGATCTCACGCAGGGCGACCGTTCCGGGCCTGTAACGGTGAGGCTTCTTCACACCCCTGTGGCAGGAGCAGACTTGCGTGCTGCCTTGGTGGCCAGCTGCTTACGAGGAGCCTTGCCTCCCGTGGACTTGCGAGCAGTCTGCTTGGTGCGAGCCATGGTGAACAACTGTGGTTTGTGATGGCCGGCGCCGAAAAATTTTTGCTTATATACGCCGTCTCGAGGCGCTTGCTCGAGCGCCATTGGCTGCTCGACTCGCCTACGTCACCCCGTTGCCCCTCCCCTCCTTCCTCTGGCTGCAGCCAACAGGCGGCTCACCTCAATCACTATTATCGCTGATTTTGCTCTATTTTTTGGATTTGTGCAAAAGTCATTTCACAGGGACGTGAAACAGACGAGTAGGCAACTGCAGTTTTGAAAGCGTTGTGAGAAAGCCGTGTCTACTCGACCACAAGCGTAAAGTAAGGGCAGGCAGGAGTTGCAATGCTACTAGTACGTCCGCTTGATGGGATATAGTCGGAAATCGTGCGGGCATTCGATGCTGTATAAACTGTGGTGAAACCATCCTGCCACCCACCACAATTGCAAAATCAGGGTGCAACTCATCAAGGCAATGAGGAATAAGACCCAAAACACACTACCCCAATATCATGCCCAGACAGCACGCCAGCTTTATCCCCAAAACCTCACTAACCAGCTTCAACCGCCCCAACACACTTCCCCAAAATACTCAAACAATACCCATCAACCCTCAAGTAGAGGTGCCCTGCTCCCCACCCCCCCAGGTTTCCCACCTCTCCAAACCCACACCACCAGCGGACACCATCTCGCAAACCACCATACTCAGGCCCCCCCTCCCCCCCCCCTCACCCACAACAGACGACACCCCGAGAATAGTGGCAGCTATCATAATAGCACAGATATCAAGCACAAGGAGACACGAGGAAGGCAATCTCCAACATCCAACAATCCTACTAGCAAACAACTTCCCTCCAATAGTCATCCCTCCCAGCTTGGCGTCACAACCAGTACAACCCCTAACTACCTCCCCCCATCACCCCCACAGCACTTACACCACCACCACCACCACCCCTTATTACTCCCCAGGACACCAAACCCCAGTATCACCCCCACCCCCTATCACACTCCAGGCATCAAACAACAGTGCCACCCCCTACCCCTCATCACCTCCCAGACAAAAACCCAGCACCACCCCCACCCCCTTCCCCACCCCATATCACAACCCAGGCAACAAACCCCAGTACAACCCCCACCTCTCATCACCTCCCAGACAAAAAACCCAGCACCCCCACTCTCTTCCCCACCCCCCACCACCCCCCAGGCATCAAACCCAGTACCACCCCTACACTCGCCCCCACCCTCACCACCTCCAGACAAACAAAACAACAAACCCAACACCACCCCCTCCCCCCATCACCCCCCAAACACCAAACCCAGAACCATCTACACCCTCCCCTGACACCCAGGCCTCTAACTGCTTCTCACAGACCATGCTCCCCATGACAGCTACCCCTCTTCAGTCAAAAAGATCAAGCTCACCAAAACACAAAACAACTCTTCAAGTGAAAAGAACAAACTCACCTAAACAAAACAAAAAATTTCTGCATGCAAGACGAACAACCCCAATACACAAGAAAACCAACCCATCAATAAAAAGGACATCAGATACCAAGAAACATGTAACCTCCCTCACCTTAGCCCACACGCCCAACACGTCAACTCACCTCACGCCCAACACGCTAGCCAACCTCACGCCCCTAACCCAATACCACACAGGTACAAAGCCCAAAATCCCACAAAATTTGCCCCAAAACGTGTCTTTCTCAGCCAAGAGGACTAACACCTCCCCAGACCACTCCCTCACCCCTACACCAAAACTTCCTAAATTCATACCAGAAACCATGCAAAACGGACGCCATACATATCTCCTACCCAAATCTATAATTACCAAATCTGTCTACACAACGAATCAATCCACAAAGGAGAACCCCTCCGGTTCAAATGCCACAAACACTCCCCCAACAAGTCAATAAATATGAAAATCACACAATTTAACGTTAGAGCATATTACAACATCAGACACCTAATTGCTAACTTTGTGGAGAATGAAAGACCGGATGTGCTGCTACTAAACAGCACATGCGTGACGAACTCTCACAAAATTAGACATTTTGGCTTCACAACATACCAATCTCCTGATGAAGCTTACGAAGGGGTTGCTATTCTAATAAAGAACACCTATAAACATGACCTCCTCACTACCAACTGGCAACACAAACACTTCCTAGCAGTCCGCATTCACACTCAACACGGGCAGATGATCATTGGTACCACATACATTCGTCCAAACTTGGGTCTCCCCCTCCAGGACCTAAACACTCTCTTCAACCACACACACATACCAGTCTTCCTCCTAGCAGACCTAAATGCAAAACACCAAACATTCAACCATCGCCAACACAACATGCACGGTCAACAACTACACCAACTCCACCAAAACAAACACCTCACCTTCCTTGGCCCTGACTTCCAAACAACCTACACACACAATGGAACTGGGAGACCAGATCTAATCCTCACCAACAGAGCAGGCACCCACCTACAACACTACATCACACCCGGACCCCTCACTGGCTCAGATCACATACCCATATCACTCACACTCTCCAGCAACCCCATACTCATCCCAGCCACCCCACAATATGACTATCAAAATGCAGACTGGGAAGCCTTCAAACAACACCTAACTGCCAGCACACAGCCCTACAAACTTCCAAGACAAACCACACACAGACATAGATTCCCAAGTCCTCACCATCCAGAATAACATCATACAAGCAGCTGATGCTACCATTCCAAAAACAACCCACAAAACCAGATACTCCTTTTTTCCTTCGATCAGAACAAAAGGCTACTCTCCTGCTATCACAACAGATTCACCCACAACCTTCACAGATACAATCAAGTAAACACAGACCTCACTATACTCAAAAACCACATACTCAACAGCCTTGACCAAGACCATGCTAACAACTGGGAGAAACTCATACATAAAGCTGAAATACAAGAAAAACACTCCACAACAATTCTGGAACTTCATAAAGAGGATCAGAGGAAACTCCTCCTCTTCTGCCTTTACATACATCACTCACAACAATCAAAACTACACCGATCCCTCAGAAGTAATAGGCATATTCAAACAACACTGGCAGGACATCTTCAATCCCCACCCCCCACAACCAACAGCAATACAAAACATAAACAGAGTAGAAACATGGATACGACACAACCCTCATGCCATCACACACTACCCTACCATTGACCTCACGACACTAGACGACTTAGAAAGTGACCTCACAGAATCAATACTACCTGAAGAAGTTAAACTCATGCTCAAGAACACCAGACGTAAAGCCCCAGGAGCCTCTGGCATTGGCCAAGCTCTCCTCAAGCAACTTCCAGACCCCCTAATCTTTGCACTCACAGACGTCTACAACGCCTCACTAGCATCAGGATATTTCCCAAGCCCATTCAAAGAAGCCACAGCAATCCTCATTCCAAAACCCCAAAAATCCCCGACAGACCCTAAGAACTACAGACCGATCAGCTTACTAGAGACATTAGGAAAGTATACGAAAAACTCATTAATCATAAACTCAGGAATCACCTAGAACACAAAAACATATTGACAGACAAACAATTTGGCTTCAGACAACACCGCTCAACACAAGACGCACTGAACATAATAACAAACTACCTCTCCATAAATAAACACCAAGGGCCAAGACGGCCCTCATTGCAAAGGACGTCGAAAAAGCTTTTGACACTGTATGGCACGACGGCCTACGTTACAAACTCTGCACTCTGTTTCAACTATCTGACAACATGCAGAGGCTACTTGCAGCTTTCTAACAAATAGAAAGATGCAGATCAAGTTCCTCAGCAAGCTGTCAGGTTATTTCAACCTAAATGCAGGTGTCCCTCAGGGCTCAGTTCTTTCACCAACCTTATACATACTCTATATAAACGACATCCCTGACCCAGTATACTGGACATCAATGACCCTTTGCTACGCTGACGACGTAACCCAACTGATCACAGACTATACGATTAACGCCCTCACACGGAAAGCACAACAAGAAATAGACAAAGTCACCCTTGGGAACACGACTGGCGAATAAAAACAAACCCCAACAAGTCAAAAATCATACTTTTTCTACAACAAACGACGTAACCCTGACCCAGTAAAACTCTACTCTCAATCACCAGATGCAACCCAGATCCCAAGAGTCAACAAAACCACAGTACTTGGACTCACACTAGACTTTAACCTTCGCTTTCACACACACATAACACCCAAGAAAGCTATAGCCTCAAACGCCTATCAAAACTCTACCCACTCAAACATGCCTCCCAAGCCACCAAGCTCTATTATACAAAACACTTATTCTCCCACTCCTAACATATGCACCGATCCCACTCACACTTGCAGCACCAACAAATAGGAAGAAACTCCAGCGTACCCAGAACAGGGCTCTGAGATGGGTGTTCGATACCCATGGCAGGACTTCACCACCAGTGAGGCCCTGCATGAGAGGGCGAACATCCCACCTCTGAACATAACCTGGGATACTATGGGGAAGAAACAGATTGACAGAATTCTCACCTATCATGACAACTACGACACGTTCCTCAGAAACGTCCTAAGCAGACCCAGACATACGCACAACCTCTTTAACCTGATCGACGATCCACCTCCTGCTCCGTCCTTTACATAACCCCTCTCCTATAATATCACTACTCAAATCACCAAACTTCCAACTATAACCTCCTAACTCTTCTCCCCCCTCTTTAGGGGGGGACCAACTAGCTCCCGTTTTCTGGTGCCTTGGGTGGGCGCGATGCTGATTAGCAGATCAAAGACCACATCTGGAGTGAGCCCCAGGGCACACCCAGCTGAGGGCTGCTGTCTCCGTGGGTGCTCAGAAAAGACGAAATGTTGTCACAGAGATCCGATTCCTTGCCTTCACTGCCTAGTCTGGTCATAACGATTTCAATGCCATGCAGCTGGGTCTAGCCCTGGCACTTTACCTCATACTGAAACCCTTCCTCTCACCCCCACTAATTCTTCCCCTATCCCCACTTCCACGCTCACCCATCAGGGTATCTTGACCTATATTTAAATGAATGAATGGCATTCGTCAATTCGATTCACACAACTTCAACACCATGACTGGACGCGGCAAGGGAGGCAAGGGACTCGGAAAGGGTGGCGCCAAGCGTCATCGTAAGGTGCTACGTGACAACATCCAGGGCATCACCAAGCCCGCTATTCGTCGCTTAGCTCGTCGTGGCGGCGTGAAGCGTATTTCGGGTCTCATCTACGAAGAGACCCGTGGCGTCCTGAAGGTGTTCCTCGAGAATGTCATCCGTGATGCTGTAACCTACACGGAACACGCCAAGAGGAAGACCGTCACTGCTATGGGACGTGGTGTACGCTCTGAAGCGCCAGGGTCGTACCCTCTACGGATTCGGTGGATAAGAGCTTGGCTAATCCATCGATTCCACCCACCACCACCTCAAAACGGGACCTAATTAGGTCCCTATACTTTTTTACTGAAGGGCTTAATAGACGATAACATAAATTGTTTTGATATCAGCTAGCACATTGGGTCTTATGAAATCTATTTTTTATCCTCGCATGCTTAAAGGGACTCTGATTGGGGAGGGAGGGGGGGGGGGGAAGGTTTGTTACGTTATATACTAGCAGAGCAGGATCATTGGTGGGGGGGGGGGGGGGGGTGAGGGGGAGAGAGAGAGAGAGAGATCTTTCCCAACTCTTCCTTTTTACATGAGTGAGCTAACCCGTTTTATTCATTTTATCCTTCTCAGAGCTGTTTTGATAGTATCCAAATGATGGTAAATGAAAAGGGAGGACACGAATATCTACCCAGAATTCAGGACTGGCAATCGATATGCATGTTTGAGTGCGAATCTTTTTCTCTCTCAACTTAGGTATACGTTTATGTCGTACCTAAAAGCGAGAACCACACTATTGGGACAAGTATGCAAGGCCCAATTTTCCTAACAAGCACAGTTAATTTTGTTATTTTCGAACATTTCTTTCCAAATTGGTTTATCCAATTAACAGTATTATATTAAGATCATGAATTGCTGGGTTAGGTTAGGTTAGGTTAGGTTAGGTTAGGTTAGGTTAGCTTAGCTTAGCTTAGGTTAGGTTAGGTTAGGTTAGGTTAGCTTAGCTTAGCTTAGCTTGGGTTAGCTTAGGTTAGGTTAGGTTAGCTTAGCTTGGGTTAGCATAGGTTAGGTTTAGGTTTGATTACATTTCTATGTTAGATTAACTCAAATTCAAAACAATTGCAGTCATTCGGCTTGTTAGTCAACTTGCCTCTAATAGGGGCAATTTGTCTAACAAGACTATTTAGTTTTTTGTATATATATTATAGCTTCAAGACTCCGAACCAATATAGAAGCATCAAGAGGAAGTGCTTGTGTTATGGGCCAATAGGCCTTCTGCAGTTACTTCCATTCTTATGTTTTTATTCCCATTGGTTCGTGTTTTATCTTGTGTAAATGTCAATCACCTTACCCAAAACTTTGGTACCATATCACCTCACCCATGTGTATATATAAATATATATATATATATATATATATATATATATATATAATATACAGAGTAAATCTACCCCAAAAGTAATGATTTATTTGTCTACAAAACTAAACTCTTTTTGGAATCATATGAGGCCCCTCCACTGAGGGGGGAGGCCTGGATGTTTATTGTCATGTGTATTCATGCTGCTTGCATGTCGTCGTTTATTTTGCCTTTGTTGTTTTCTTGACAGCTTTCTTTGCCTTGGGTGGTTTGGGAGATTTGAAGCTCTCTTTATTTTGGGCTTTTTGTTCCCAACAACAAGCTGCTGCTGCTGCTTCTTTTTCAAGGCTGTAGGTGGTTTGTTGCTTGTGGCGGCTTTCTTGGGAGTTACCACGGCCTTCTTTGCTGCTGTAGATGGTTCTTGGTTGTGGTGGCTTTCTTGGGAGTTAGAACGGCCCTCTTCTCTGCTACGGCCAGCTTGAATGATCCACTAGCTCCACTTCCCTTGGTCTGAACAAGAATGCCGTCAGCCACTGCTTTCTTGAGAAATCTTCGGATGTAAATGGCGATCTTGGCAGCCTCGACTTTGTTGTTGGCAACAACGTACTTCTTGATTGCTTGTAGAGACGAGCCCTTACGGTCTTTGAGTGCTGCGACCGCGGCTAGAACCATTTGACTAGTTTTCGGGTGAGCAACCTGGACGCGAGGTTTCCTGGTGGTGGGCCACCACAGCAGCAGCCGCAGCCTTCTTGGTAGGCTTTGCTTCTACCATGATGATGATGAGATAACCAAGGTGATGAGAGACGCTCAGACAGTCACGGGGGAATGATGCTGCCGCCGCTTGAGCCGAACCTATTTATGTGCCGGCACGGTACAGAAGCTGCAACCTGGCAACTCGTCCACCAATCACAACGGTTGGTTTTACGGCTCCGAAACCTGGATCCCATATCTTCTCTAAAATAGAAGCATTTGTTCATGTTCTTTGTAAAAGTATCATAAAGCAGGACAGATGAGACAAATATCATAAAAACTGAAGAGCAGATGAGCACACACATGTATGTATTACAAAAGAAAATCCACAAATTCATTAGAAATTGGCAGGGCAGGCTGAGGAAGTAGGTAGATGTAAAATGTCTGTAAATGGCGAAAGAACATAAACCCAAGACTGAATAAACGATGTTAAATATCCATGCCAAGGAGACAAAAATATGTTAGGATACAATTACCATTAAGACACCACAAGAAGGTCCGTATCCTGCCGTGATGACTAAAAAGAGTTGGTTATTAGCCACAATGTGTAGGCAGTCTCATGCCAACGGCCATACCACGTTGAGAACACCGCTTCTCGTCCGATCAGCGAAGTTAAGCAACGTTGGGTTTGGTTAGTACTTGGATGGGTGACCGCCTGGGAACACCAAATGCTGTTGGCAATAATGTTTTTTTGTTTTGTTTTGTTTTGTTTCGTTTGTTTTTGTTTGAATGGCTGGCTCCACGGGAAATTCACGGAGTTGTGTGGAATAAGGCCTGGTAAAATGAATTAATATGTATGTCATGTTTAAAACAAACTCGCTTAATATAGTGTGTGAGGCTTTATACAAAAACAAACAACCAAAACAAAACATGTTGTGTATATATATATATATATATATATATATATATATATATATATATATATATATATATATATATATATATATATATATATATATATATATATATATATATATATATATAGCTTAATATCCGGGTTTGAACTCGCAACTCCAAGAATACGCATCACTTATATACACTTTACCACTGGACCACAGCTGCAGGACACTTGATGCTGAGGTATCAATTTAATGACGTAAATGCCATTTCCACAAATAAATGATAATTTAAAAGTATTTGTATGTACAAATCTTTTCTGTTTAAAAGGCTACAATATCAGTTACTGATATAATTTGTGTTAATGTTTCTATACCCACAGGAAGGCATGTTTTTGCTTATATGTAAGGGGTACGGAGAAGGAATCCACAGACCATCAGTCCCCTTCCCCCCCCCCCCCCCCCTCCCACCTACTACCACCACCACCACCACCACTACTCACCACCAATCACCACCAATCACCACCACCACCAATCACCACCAATCACCACCAATCACCACCAATCACCACCACCACACCTAACCGAAAACCCCCTAACACATCAACCCTCCCCCCAATCAACAGGCGAAATAATAACCCTCAAATGCCTGCCTGCCTGCCAGCCAGCCAGCCAATACTAACGGTCTTCTCAGAAAGAAAATCTCTTTGTATCTGTATTACTTGATGAAATGTATGATTCTAATAATGAAAATAAATTTTGATGTCGGTTGTATGAGCATAATGACCAATATGCACATGATATGAATGAATTAAATAGTGTAGTTTTAAGTAATTAGGTTGTAGACACATTAAGCGGATATGATATTTGACGCGTCCAGAACTGGTGATTTTTGGTTTAGTTTTAAATGCACCACCACCATTGCTTCCCCAGAGCCTAATTAAGGACCGGTAAAAGGAGTCAATATGTATGTCATCTATAAAACCAAAGAATGAATAAAAACACACACACACACACACACCTACATAATAGTATTAGGAAGATTGTATGGCAAAAAAAAAAAAAGTACTCCCATTGGGTCGTTTGAACTCGCGACTTCCAAAACACCAGCCACACACCTTACCACCCAGCCACCATAGAGTTGGTATAATTGTGCAACTTTAGTTATAAAAGTAAAGTTCTTATTGTCTCAAATCTTATTGTCTGTTCTATGAAAAGGCATGATGTAAATTATGTATTTTTGAATGATTGAATTGTAGGCACATTAAGCGGATTCGATATTTGATATATCCAGAAAAGGTGATTTCTGTTCAGTTTTAAAATGCATCACCGTTAACGCTAAAGGACTGGTAAAACGACTCGATGTTTGTCATTTTTAAAATAAACACTAAAACTAGGCCCTTAACATATATAATGTTTGAATATAAATTGAATGCATATAAATACAAAGTGGGAGTGGCTGGCTGGCTGGCTGGCTGGCTGGCTGGCTGGCTGGCTGGCTGGCTGCCTGCCTGCCTGCCTGGCTGGCTGGCTGGCTGGCTGGCTGCCTGCCTGCCTGCCTGCCTGCCTGGCTGGCTGGCTGGCTGGCTGGCTGGCTGGCTGGCTGGCTGGCTGGCTGGCTGCCTGGCTGCCTGGCTGCCTGGCTGCCTGGCTGCCTGCCTGCCTGCCTGCCTGCCTGCCTGCCTGCCTGCCTGCCTGCCCGCCTGCCCGCCCGACCGCCTGCCCGCCCGCCCGCCCGCCCGCCCGCCCGCCCGCCCGCTTGCCTTGCCTTGCCTGTCCTGTCCTGTCCTGTTATTGCCTTGCCTTGCCTTGCCTTGCCTTGCCTTGCCTTGCCTTGCCTTGCCTTGCCCTGCCCTGCCCTGCCCTGCCTTGGCTGCAGCTGGCTGGCTGGCCGTAAATCAACTCTTAACAACACCATACCACACCACACCATCACCCATCACCCATCACCCACCACCAGCCCCAGTCTCCCAGCCTCTCTTATATACCCGAGCAGGCCCTTTAAATTATTTGAATTGTTGCACTTCGGCCAATGGCAGGCACGATCGCTGCTGCTCAAACATATTCTGGTTCACAAGTATTATAATATATTATATTATATTATATATATATATATATATATATATATATATATATATATATATATATATATATATATATATATATATATTCATGAAACACATTAAAACCTTGATCATTTATTCATTCATTACGTCTAGTGAAGAATTGCTTTTGTTCATTTGTATGATTAAAAATTGATAGAATATGAATTCCTCGCTTAAAGTAAAATATAAAATATATATTGGATTTATATGATTGGTTAATATTCCAAGTGATGCTGAATATCCCCTATAATTTTGTTTTGTTTGTTTGTTATGTACACATTCCAAATGAAATCAATATAAATGTTATTATTAATGTTTGAAAGTTGATTGTCTACTTGAATCTCTCTATTAAAGTGTGTGTGGCTCCGGATGGAGCCTGGTTATGGTATTTGTCGTGGTGGGTGGCAGAAGTGCTTACTTCTTCTCTGTCTTCTTTGGCAAAAGAACTGCCTGAATGTTTGGAAGAACACCTCCCTGTGCAATGGTTACGCCAGACAGAAGTTTGTTGAGTTCTTCGTCGTTGCGGATGGCCAACTGCAAGTGACGTGGGATGATACGGGTCTTCTTGTTGTCACGTGCAGCGTTACCGGCGAGCTCCAGAACTTCGGCAGCGAGGTATTCCATGACGGCTGCCAGGTAGACAGGAGCGCCAGCACCGACGCGTTCGGCGTAGTTGCCCTTACGCAGCAGACGGTGAATTCTGCCCACGGGGAACTGAAGTCCGGCCCTGCTGGAGCGAGACTTTGACTTGCCCTTCACTTTGCCTCCCTTGCCGCGTCCTGACATTGCTGCTGCTGTTGTGGGTTTGTGGTGTTTTATGCCGCCCCGCAGATCGAGCTTCGTGTTATATACCCCGCTCAGGATCAAGGGAGCCCGCCACTGACCAATCAGCGCGCTCCGCCACGCGACCCGCTCTGAGCTGAGTCGCGAGCGGGATATAAAAGGAAAGCTCGACTCGCGCAAAAGTTCATTATTGTATCGCAACGCCAGCCAGCACGAGCATCATCATGCCACCCAAGGCATCTGGAAAGGCTGCCAAGAAGGCCGGAAAGGCCCAGAAGGCCATTGCCAAGGGCGATAAGAAAAAGAAGCGCAGGAGGAAGGAGAGCTACAGCATCTACATCTACAAAGTGCTGAAGCAGGTCCACCCCGACACTGGTATCTCTTCCAAAGCCATGTCGATCATGAACTCGTTCGTGAACGACATCTTCGAGCGCATCGCCGCCGAGGCTTCTCGCCTGGCCCACTACAACAAGCGTTCCACCATTACCAGTCGGGAGATCCAGACGGCTGTAAGGCTCCTGTTGCCCGGAGAACTGGCCAAGCACGCCGTCTCTGAGGGCACTAAGGCCGTCACCAAGTACACCTCCTCCAAGTAAACGGCTTACTTACTGCCCTGTGGTGGTGGCTTGGCCTCAAACCAACAAACTCGGCTCCATTGGAGCCACACTTTAATTTCTAAAGAGATTGTGAGTGTTAGACACCAATACTATTATAACAAAAACCTCTGTCACTGAAAGCAAATAGCTATAAAATGAGAATATTTATGAAACTGTCTGTGTGTGTTTCTCTCTCTCAGTGTCTGTCTGTCTGTCTGCCTGCCTGCCTGCCTGTCTGTCTGTCTGTCTGTCTGTCTGTCTGTCTGTCTGTCTGTCTGTCTGTCTGTCTGTCTGTCTGTCTTGTCTGTCTTGTCTGTCTTGTCTGTCTGTCTGTGTGTGTCTCTCTCTCTCTCTCTCTCTCTCTCTCTCTCTCTCTCTCTCTCTCTCTCTCTCTCTCTCTCTCTCTCTCTCTCTCTCTCTCTCTCTCTCTCTCTCTCTCTCTCTCAACACATATAAGCACTCGGTATCTTTTTTCTAGAGATTAGAGATTCATTGTTATGTTCCACATTAGGATTACTATGCAGGCCACCCTCTTAGGTTTGAAAATGTCAAGAAAACGGTTAATTTAAAATGTCATCTCCTAACTTAACAGATTAAGCCAGAGGACCGAAAACAGAATAAAACAGGACTGGACAGTATATGTCACTTATACAAGCTGCTTTTATTTCTAGTACAGTATGACAATTTTTATTTTGGGGGGGGGGGGTGATCCTTGACAGTGCATAAGAGTGAAAAGCGACGGCGTTTTGTTTGTAAGAGAACAGGTTGTACTACAAATGACTTGATTTATTGATATCACATGTATGTATGACACCTAAATTATGCTAGGAATGTCTGAAATCTCCTTAGAAGGATATTTTGGCCCTGAGAAGGGCCGAGTTTGGTGTATACTAGGGTGGTCGATTTAGCTTATGCACGCTCTCCACGGATACGGCGAGCAAGCTGAATGTCCTTTGGCATGATGGTGACACGCTTGGCGTGGATGGCACAGAGGTTAGTGTCCTCGAAGAGACCGACCAGGTAAGCCTCGGATGCCTCCTGTAAAGCCATGACGGCAGACGACTGGAAGCGAAGATCTGTCTTGAAGTCCTGGGCAATCTCGCGCACCAGACGCTGGAAGGGAAGTTTCCTGATGAGCAACTCGGTGCTCTTCTGGTAACGACGGATCTCACGCAGGGCGACCGTTCCGGGCCTGTAACGGTGAGGCTTCTTCACACCCCCTGTGGCAGGAGCAGACTTGCGTGCTGCCTTGGTGGCCAGCTGCTTACGAGGAGCCTTGCCTCCCGTGGACTTGCGAGCAGTCTGCTTGGTGCGAGCCATGGTGAACAACTGTGGTTTGTGATGGCCGGCGCCGAAAAATTTTTGCTTATATACGCCGTCTCGAGGCGCTTGCTCGAGCGCCATTGGCTGCTCGACTCGCCTACGTCACCCCGTTGCCCCTCCCCTCCTTCCTCTGGCTGCAGCCAACAGGCGGCTCACCTCAATCACTATTATCGCTGATTTTGCTCTATTTTTTGGATTTGTGCAAAAGTCATTTCACAGGGACGTGAAACAGACGAGTAGGCAACTGCAGTTTTGAAAGCGTTGTGAGAAAGCCGTGTCTACTCGACCACAAGCGTAAAGTAAGGGCAGGCAGGAGTTGCAATGCTACTAGTACGTCCGCTTGATGGGATATAGTCGGGAAATCGTGCGGCAGACTTCAACCTTCGCTTTCACACACACATAACACCCAAGAAAGCTATAGCCTCAAACGCTCTATCAAAACTCTACCCACTCAAACATGCCTCCCAAGCCACCAAGCTCTATTTATACAAAACACTTATTCTCCCACTCCTAACATATGCACCGATCCCACTCACACTTGCAGCACCAACAAATAGGAAGAAACTCCAGCGTACCCAGAACAGGGCTCTGAGATGGGTGTTCAATACCCACTGGCAGGACTTCACCACCAGTGAGGCCCTGCATGAGTGGGCGAACATCCCACCTCTGAACATAACCTGGGATACTATGGGGAAGAAACAGATTGACAGAATTCTCACCTATCATGACAACTACGACACGTTCCTCAGAAACGTCCTAAGCAGACCCAGACATACGCACAACCTCTTTAACCTGATCGACGATCCACCTCCTGCTCCGTCCTTTACATAACCCCTCTCCTATAATATCACTACTCAAATAACCAAACTTCCAACTATAGCCTCCTAACTCTTCTCCCCCCTCTTTAGGGGGGACCAACTAGCTCCCATTTTCTGGTGCCTTGGGTGGGGCGCGATGCTGATTAGCAGATCTAAGACCACATCTGGAGTGAGCCCCCAGGGCACACCCAGCTGAGGGCTGCTGTCTCCGTGGGTGCTCAGAAAAGACGAAATGTTGTCACAGAGATCCGATTCCTTGCCTTCACTGCCTAGTCTGGTCATAACGATTTCAATGCCATGCAGCTGGGTCTAGCCCTGGCACTTTACCTCATACTGAAAACCCTTCCTCTCACCCCCACTAATTCTTCCCCTATCCCCACTTCCACGCTCACCCATCAGGGTATCTTGACCTATATTTAAATGAATGAATGAATGCATTCGTCAATTCGATTCACACAACTACAACACCATGACTGGACGCGGCAAGGGAGGCAAGGGACTCGGAAAGGGTGGCGCCAAGCGTCATCGTAAGGTGCTACGTGACAACATCCAGGGCATCACCAAGCCCGCTATTCGTCGCTTAGCTCGTCGTGGCGGCGTCAAGCGTATTTCGGGTCTCATCTACGAAGAGACCCGTGGCGTCCTGAAGGTGTTCCTCGAGAACGTCATCCGTGATGCTGTAACCTACACGGAACACGCCAAGAGGAAGACCGTCACTGCCATGGACGTGGTGTACGCTCTGAAGCGCCAGGGTCGTACCCTCTACGGATTCGGCGGATAAGAGCTTGGCTAATCCATCGATTCCACCCACCACCACCTCAAAACGGGACCTAATTAGGTCCCTATACTTTTTTACTGAAGGGCTTAATAGACGATAACATAAATTGTTTTGATATCAGCTAGCACATTGGGTCTTATGAAATCTATTTTTTATCCTCGCATGCTTAAAGGGACTCTGATTGGGGAGGGGGGGGGGGGGAAGGTTTGTTACGTTATATACTAGCAGAGCAGGATCATTGGTGGGGGGGTGTGAGGGGGAGAGAGAGAGAGAGAGATCTTTCCCAACTCTTCCTTTTTACATGAGTGAGCTACCCGTTTTATTCATTTTATCCTTCTCAGAGCTGTTTTGATAGTATCCAAATGATGGTAAATGAAAAGGGAGGACACGAATATCTACCCAGAATTCAGGACTGGCAATCGATATGCATGTTTGAGTGAGAATCTTTTTCTCTCTCAACTTAGGTATACGTTTATGTCGTACCTAAAAGCGAGAACCACACTATTGGGACAAGTATGCAAGGCCCAATTTTCCTAACAAGCACAGTTAATTTTGTTATTTTCGAACATTTCTTTCCAAATTGGTTTATCCAATTAACAGTATTATATTAAGATCATGAATTGCTGGGTTAGGTTAGGTTAGCTTAGGTTAGGTTAGGTTAGGTTAGGTTAGGTTAGGTTAGGTTAGGTTAGGTTAGCTTAGCTTAGGTTAGGTTAGGTTAGGTTAGGTTAGCTTAGCTTAGCTTGGGTTAGCTTAGGTTAGGTTAGGTTAGCTTAGCTTGGGTTAGCATAGGTTAGGTTAGGTTTGATTACATTTCTATGTTAGATTTAACTCAAATTCAAAACAATTGCCAGTCATTCGGCTTGTTAGTCAACTTGCCTCTAATAGGGGCAATTTGTCTAACAAGACTATTTAGTTTTGTGTATATATATATATATATATATATATATATATATATATATATATATATATATATATATATATATATATATATATATATATATATATATATATATATATATATATATATATTATTATAGCTTCAAGACTCTGAACCAATATAGAAGCATCAAGAGGAAGTGCTTGTGTTATGGGCCAATAGGCCTTCTGCAGTTACTTCCATTCTTATGTTTTTATTCCCATTGGTTCGTGTTTTATCTTGTGTAAATGTCAATCACCTTACCCAAAACTTTGGTACCATATCACCTCACCCATGTATGTATATATATATATATATATATATATATATATATATATATATATATATATATATATATATATATATATATATATATATATATATATATATAATATACAGAGTAAATCTACCCCAAAAGTAATGATTTATTTGTCTACAAAACTAAACTCTTTTTTGGAATCATATGAGGCCCCTCCACTGAGGGGGGAGGCCTGGATGTTTATTGTCATGTGTATTCATGCTGCTTGCATGTCGTCGTTTATTTTGCCTTTGTTGTTTTTTTGACAGCTTTCTTTGCCTTGGGTGGTTTGGGAGATTTTGAAGCTCTCTTTATTTTGGGCTTTTTGTTCCCAACAACAAGCTGCTGCTGCTGCTTCTTTTTCAAGGCTGTAGGTGGTTTGTTGCTTGTGGCGGCTTTCTTGGGAGTTACCACGGCCTTCTTTGCTGCTGTAGATGGTTTCTTGGTTGTGGTGGCTTTCTTGGGAGTTAGAACGGCCCTCTTCTCTGCTACGGCCAGCTTGAATGATCCACTAGCTCCACTTCCCTTCGTCTGAACAAGAATGCCGTCAGCCACTGCTTTCTTGAGAAATCTTCGGATGTAAATGGCGATCTTGGCAGCCTCGACTTTGTTGTTGGCAACAACGTACTTCTTGATTGCTTGTAGAGACGAGCCCTTACGGTCTTTGAGTGCTGCGACCGCGGCTAGAACCATTTGACTAGTTTTCGGGTGAGCAACCTGGACGCGAGGTTTCCTGGTGGTGGCCACCACAGCAGCAGCAGCCGCAGCCTTCTTGGTAGGCTTTGCTTCTACCATGATGATGATGAACCAACCAAGGTGATGAGAGACGCTCAGACAGTCACGGGGGAATGATGCTGCCGCCGCTTGAGCCGAACCTATTTATGTGCCGGCACGGTACAGAAGCTGCAACCTGGCAACTCGTCCACCAATCACGACGGTTGGTTTTACGGCTCCGAAACCTGGATCCCATATCTTCTCTAAAATAGAAGCATTTGTTCATGTTCTTTGTAAAAGTATCATAAAGCAGGACAGATGAGACAAATATCATAAAAACTGAAGAGCAGATGAGCACACACATGTTTGTATTACAAAAGAAAATCCACAAATTCATTAGAAATTGGCAGGGCAGGCTGAGGAAGTAGGTAGATGTAAAATGTCTGTAAATGGCGAAAGAACATAAACCCAAGACTGAATAAACGATGTTAAATATCCATGCCAAGGAGACAAAAATATGTTAGGATACAATTACCATTAAGACACCACAAGCAGGTCCGTATCCTGCCGCGATGACTTAAAAGAGTTGGTTATTAGCCACAATGTGTAGGCAGTCTCATGCCAACGGCCATACCACGTTGAGAACACCGCTTCTCGTCCGATCAGCGAAGTTAAGCAACGTTGGGTTTGGTTAGTACTTGGATGGGTGACCGCCTGGGAACACCAAATGCTGTTGGCAATAATGTTTTTTGTTTTGTTTTGTTTTGTTTCGTTTGTTTTTGTTTGAATGGCTGGCTCCACGGGAAATTCACGGAGTTGTGTGGAATAAGGCCTGGTAAAATGAATTAATATGTATGTCATGTTTAAAACAAACTCGCTTAATATAGATATTGTGTGAGGCTTTATACAAAAACAACCAACTAAAACAAAACATGTTGTATATATATATATATATATATATATATATAGCTTAATCCGGGTTTGAACTCGCAACTCCAAGAATACGCATCACTTATATACACTTTACCACTGGACCACTGCTGCAGGACACTAGCTTGATGCTGAGGTATCAATTTAATGACGTAAATGCCATTTCCACAAATAAATGATAATTAAAAAGTATTTGTATGTACAAATCTTTTCTGTTTAAAAGGCTACAATATCAGTTACTGATATAATTTGTGTTAATGTTTCTATACCCACAAGAAGGCATATTTTTGCTTATATGTAAAGGGTACGGAGAAGGAATCCACAGACCATCATTCCCCTCCCCTTCCCCCCCCCCCCCCCCCCCCCCCCACCCCCAACTCCCACCTACTACCACCACCACCACCACCAATCACCACCACCACCAATCACCACCACCAATCACCACCACCACATCTAACCGAAAACCCCCTAACACATCAACCCTCTCCCCAATCAACAGGCGAAATAATAACCCTCAAATGCCTGCCTGCCTGCCTGCAAGCCAATACTAACGGTCTTCTCAGAAAGAAAATCTCTTTGTATCTGTATTACTTGATGAAATGTATGATTCTAATAATGAAAATAAATTTTGATGTCGGTTGTATGAGCATAATGACCAATATGCACATGATATGAATGAATTAAATAGTGTAGTTTTAAGTAATTAGGTTGTAGACACATTAAGCGGATATGATATTTGACGCGTCCAGAACTGGTGATTTTTGGTTTAGTTTTAAATGCACCACCACCACCACCACCATTGCTTCCCCAGAGCCTAATTAAGGACCGGTAAAAGGAGTCAATATGTATGTCATCTATAAGACCAAAGAATGAATAAAAAAAACACACACACAAACCTACATAATAGTATTAGGAAGATTGTATGGCAAAAAAAAAAAAAGTATTATTCCCATTGGGTCGTTTGAACTCGCGACTTCCAAAACACCAGCCACACACCTTACAACCCAGCCACCATAGAGTTGGTATAATTGTGCAACTTTAGTTATAAAAGTAAAGTTTTCTCACATTGTATTGATAACTTAAAGGATTTTTTTTTTTTATTTTGCATGTACAAATCTTATTGTCTGTTCTATGAAAAGGCTTGATGTAAATTATGTATTTTTTGAATGATTGAATTGTAGGCACATTAAGCGGATTCGATATTTGATATATCCAGAAAAGGCGATTTATGTTCAGTTTTAAAATGCATCACCGTTAACGCTAAAGGACTGGTAAAATGACTCGATGTTTGTCATTTTTAAAATAAACACTAAAACAAGGCCCTTAACATATATAATGTTTGAATATAAATTGAATGCATATAAATACAAAGTGGGAGTGGCTGGCTGGCTGGCTGGCTGGCTGGCTGGCTGGCTGGCTGGCTGGCTGGCTGGCTGGCTGGCTGCCTGCCTGCCTGCCTGCCTGCCTGCCTGGCTGCCTGGCTGCCTGCCTGCCTGCCTGCCTGCCTGCCTGCCTGCCTGCCTGCCTGCCTGCCTGCCTGCCTGCCTGCCTGCCTGCCTGCCTGCCTGCCTGCCTTGCCTTGCCTTGCCTTGCCTTGCCTTGCCTTGCCTTGCCTTGCCCTGCCCTGCCTTGGCTGCAGCTGGCTGGCTGGCTGGCTGGCTGGCTGGCTGGCTGGCTGGCTGCCTGCCTGCCTGCCTGCCTGCCTGCCTGCCTGGCTGCCTGCCTGCCTGCCTGCCTGCCTGCCTGCCTGCCTGCCTGCCTGGCTGCCTGGCTGCCTGCCTGCCTGCCTGCCTGCCTGCCTGCCTGCCTGCCTGCCTGCCTGCCTGCCTGCCTTGCCTTGCCTTGCCTTGCCTTGCCTTGCCTTGCCTTGCCCTGCCTTGGCTGCAGCTGGCTGGCTGGCTGGCTGGCTGGCTGGCTGGCTGGCTGGCTGGCTGGCTGGCTGGCCGTAAATCAACTCTTAACAACACCACACCACACCACACCATCACTCATCACCCATCACCCACCACCGGCCCCAGTCTCCCAGCCTCTCTTATATACCCGAGCAGGCCCTTTAAATTATTTGAATTGTTGCACTTCGGCCAATGGCAGGCACGATCGCTGCTGCTCAAACATATTCTGGTTCACAAGTATTAATATATATATATATATATATATATATATATATATATATATATATATATATATATATATATATATATATATATATATATATATTCATGAAACACATTAAAACCTTGATCATTTATTCATTCATTACGTCTAGTGAAGAATTGCTTTTGTTCATTTGTATGATTAAAAATGGATAGAATATGAATTCCTCGCTTAAAGTAAAATATAAAATATATATTGGATTTATATGATTGGTTAATATTCCAAGTGATGCTGAATATCCCCTATAATTTTGTTTTGTTTGTTTGTTATGTACACATTCCAAATGAAATCAATATAAATGTTATTATTAATGTTTGAAAGTTGATTGTCTACTTGAATCTCTCTATTAAAGTGTGTGTGGCTCCGGATGGAGCCTGGTTATGGTATTTGTCGCGGTGGGTGGCAGAAGTGCTTACTTCTTCTCTGTCTTCTTTGGCAAAAGAACTGCCTGAATGTTTGGAAGAACACCTCCCTGTGCAATGGTTACGCCAGACAGAAGTTTGTTGAGTTCTTCGTCGTTGCGGATGGCCAACTGCAAGTGACGTGGGATGATACGGGTCTTCTTGTTGTCACGTGCGGCGTTACCGGCGAGCTCGAGAACTTCGGCAGCGAGGTATTCCATGACGGCTGCCAGGTAGACAGGAGCGCCAGCACCGACGCGTTCGGCGTAGTTGCCCTTACGCAGCAGACGGTGAATTCTGCCCACGGGGAACTGAAGTCCGGCCCTGCTGGAGCGAGACTTTGACTTGCCCTTCACTTTGCCTCCCTTGCCGCGTCCTGACATTGCTGCTGCTGTTGTGGGTTTGTGGTGTTTTAATGCCGGCACGCAGATCGAGCTTCGTGTTATATACCCCGCTCAGGATCAAGGGAGTCCGCCACTGACCAATCAGCGCGCTCCGCCACGCGACCCGCTCTGAGCTGAGTCGCGAGCGGGATATAAAAGGAAAGCTCGACTCGCGCAAAAGTTCATTATTGTATCGCAACGCCAGCCAGCACGAGCATCATCATGCCACCCAAGGCATCTGGAAAGGCTGCCAAGAAGGCCGGAAAGGCCCAGAAGGCCATTGCCAAGGGCGATAAGAAAAAGAAGCGCAGGAGGAAGGAGAGCTACAGCATCTACATCTACAAAGTGCTGAAGCAGGTCCACCCCGACACTGGTATCTCTTCCAAAGCCATGTCGATCATGAACTCGTTCGTGAACGACATCTTCGAGCGCATCGCCGCCGAGGCTTCTCGCCTGGCCCACTACAACAAGCGTTCCACCATTACCAGTCGGGAGATCCAGACGGCTGTAAGGCTCCTGTTGCCCGGAGAACTGGCCAAGCACGCCGTCTCTGAGGGCACTAAGGCCGTCACCAAGTACACCTCCTCCAAGTAAACGGCTTACTTACTGCCCTGTGGTGGTGGCTTGGCCTCAAACCAACAAACTCGGCTCCATTGGAGCCACACTTTAATTTCTAAAGAGATTGTGAGTGTTAGACACCAATACTATTATAACAAAAACCTCTGTCACTGAAAGCAAATAGCTATAAAATGAGAATATTTATGAAACTGTCTGTGTGTGTTTCTCTCTCTCAGTGTCTGTCTGTCTGTCTGCCTGCCTGCCTGCCTGTCTGTCTGTCTGTCTGTCTGTCTGTCTGTCTGTCTGTCTGTCTGTCTGTCTGTCTGTCTGTCTGTCTGTCTTGTCTGTCTTGTCTGTCTTGTCTGTCTGTCTGTGTGTGTCTCTCTCTCTCTCTCTCTCTCTCTCTCTCTCTCTCTCTCTCTCTCTCTCTCTCTCTCTCTCTCTCTCTCTCTCTCTCTCTCTCTCTCTCAACACATATAAGCACTCGGTATCTTTTTTCTAGAGATTAGAGATTCATTGTTATGTTCCACATTAGGATTACTATGCAGGCCACCCTCTTAGGTTTGAAAATGTCAAGAAAACGGTTAATTTAAAATGTCATCTCCTAACTTAACAGATTAAGCCAGAGGACCGAAAACAGAATAAAACAGGACTGGACAGTATATGTCACTTATACAAGCTGCTTTTATTTCTAGTACAGTATGACAATTTTTATTTTGGGGGGGGGGGGGGGTGATCCTTGACAGTGCATAAGAGTGAAAAGCGACGGCGTTTTGTTTGTAAGAGAACAGGTTGTACTACAAATGACTTGATTTATTGATATCACATGTATGTATGACACCTAAATTATGCTAGGAATGTCTGAAATCTCCTTAGAAGGATATTTTGGCCCTGAGAAGGGCCGAGTTTGGTGTATACTAGGGTGGTCGATTTAGCTTATGCACGCTCTCCACGGATACGGCGAGCAAGCTGAATGTCCTTTGGCATGATGGTGACACGCTTGGCGTGGATGGCACAGAGGTTAGTGTCCTCGAAGAGACCGACCAGGTAAGCCTCGGATGCCTCCTGTAAAGCCATGACGGCAGACGACTGGAAGCGAAGATCTGTCTTGAAGTCCTGGGCAATCTCGCGCACCAGACGCTGGAAGGGAAGTTTCCTGATGAGCAACTCGGTGCTCTTCTGGTAACGACGGATCTCACGCAGGGCGACCGTTCCGGGCCTGTAACGGTGAGGCTTCTTCACACCCCCTGTGGCAGGAGCAGACTTGCGTGCTGCCTTGGTGGCCAGCTGCTTACGAGGAGCCTTGCCTCCCGTGGACTTGCGAGCAGTCTGCTTGGTGCGAGCCATGGTGAACAACTGTGGTTTGTGATGGCCGGCGCCGAAAAATTTTTGCTTATATACGCCGTCTCGAGGCGCTTGCTCGAGCGCCATTGGCTGCTCGACTCGCCTACGTCACCCCGTTGCCCCTCCCCTCCTTCCTCTGGCTGCAGCCAACAGGCGGCTCACCTCAATCACTATTATCGCTGATTTTGCTCTATTTTTTGGATTTGTGCAAAAGTCATTTCACAGGGACGTGAAACAGACGAGTAGGCAACTGCAGTTTTGAAAGCGTTGTGAGAAAGCCGTGTCTACTCGACCACAAGCGTAAAGTAAGGGCAGGCAGGAGTTGCAATGCTACTAGTACGTCCGCTTGATGGGATATAGTCGGGAAATCGTGCGGGCATTCGATGCTGTATAAACTGTGGTGAAAACCATCCTGCCACCCACCACAATTGCAAAATCAGGGTGCAACTCATCAAGGCAATGAGGAATAAGACCCAAAACACACTACCCCAATATCATGCCCAGACAGCACGCCAGCTTTATCCCCAAAACCTCACTAACCAGCTTCACCGCCCCAACACACTTCCCCAAAATACTCAAACAATACCCATCAACCCTCAAGGTAGAGGTGCCCTGCTCCCCACCCCCCCAGGTTTCCCACCTCTCCAAACCCACACCACCAGCGGACACCATCTCGCAAACCACCATACTCAGGCCCCCCCTCCCCCCCCTCACCCACCAACAGACGACACCCCGAGAATAGTGGCAGCTATCATAATAGCACAGATATCAGCACAAGGAGACACGAGGAAGGCAATCTCCAACATCCAACAAATCCTACTAGCAAACAACTTCCCTCCAATAGTCATCCCTCCCAGCTTGGCGTCACAACCAGTACAACCCCTAACACCTCCCCCCATCACCCCACAAGCACTTACACCACCACCACCACCACCCCTTATTACTCCCCAGACACCAAACCCAGTATCACCCCCACCCCCTATCACACTCCAGGCATCAAACACAGTGCCACCCCTACCCCTCATCACCTCCCAGACAAAAAACCCAGCACCACCCCCACCCCCTTCCCCACCCCATATCACAACCCAGGCAACAAACCCAGTACAACCCCCACCTCTCATCACCTCCCAGACAAAAAACCCAGCACCCCCACTCTCTTCCCCACCCCCCACCACCCCCCAGGCATCAAACCCAGTACCACCCCTACACTCGCCCCCACCCCTCACCACCTCCCAGACAACAAACCCAACCACCTCCCAGACAACAAACCCAACACCACCCCCTCCCCCCATCACCCCCCAAACACCAAACCCAGAACCATCTACACCCTCCCCTGACACCCAGGCCTCTAACTGCTTCTCACAGACCATGCTCCCCATGACAGCTACCCCTCTTCAGTCAAAAAGATCAAGCTCACCAAAACACAAAACAACTCTTCAAGTGAAAAGAACAAACTCACCTAAACAAAACAAAAAATTTCTGCATGCAAGACGAACAACCCCAATACACAAGAAAACCAACCCATCAATAAAAAGGACATCAGATACCAAGAAACATGTAACCTCCCTCACCTTAGCCCACACGCCCAACACGTCAACTCACCTCACGCCCAACACGCTAGCCAACCTCACGCCCCTAACCCAATACCACACAGGTACAAAGCCCAAAATCCCACAAAATTTGCCCCAAAACGTGTCTTTCTCAGCCAAGAGGACTAACACCTCCCCAGACCACTCCCTCACCCCTACACCAAAACTTCCTAAATTCATACCAGAAACCATGCAAAACGGACGCCATACATATCTCCTACCCAAATCTATAATTACCAAATCTGTCTACACAACGAATCAATCCACAAAGGAGAACCCCTCCGGTTCAAATGCCACAAACACTCCCCCAACAAGTCAATAAATATGAAAATCACACAATTTAACGTTAGAGCATATTACAACATCAGACACCTAATTGCTAACTTTGTGGAGAATGAAAGACCGGATGTGCTGCTACTAAACAGCACATGCGTGACGAACTCTCACAAAATTAGACATTTTGGCTTCACAACATACCAATCTCCTGATGAAGCTTACGAAGGGGTTGCTATTCTAATAAAGAACACCTATAAACATGACCTCCTCACTACCAACTGGCAACACAAACACTTCCTAGCAGTCCGCATTCACACTCAACACGGGCAGATGATCATTGGTACCACATACATTCGTCCAAACTTGGGTCTCCCCCTCCAGGACCTAAACACTCTCTTCAACCACACACACATACCAGTCTTCCTCCTAGCAGACCTAAATGCAAAACACCAAACATTCAACCATCGCCAACACAACATGCACGGTCAACAACTACACCAACTCCACCAAAACAAACACCTCACCTTCCTTGGCCCTGACTTCCAAACAACCTACACACACAATGGAACTGGGAGACCAGATCTAATCCTCACCAACAGAGCAGGCACCCACCTACAACACTACATCACACCCGGACCCCTCACTGGCTCAGATCACATACCCATATCACTCACACTCTCCAGCAACCCCATACTCATCCCAGCCACCCCACAATATGACTATCAAAATGCAGACTGGGAAGCCTTCAAACAACACCTAACTGCCAGCACACAGCCCTACAACTTCCAAGACAAACCACACACAGACATAGATTCCCAAGTCCTCACCATCCAGAATAACATCATACAAGCAGCTGATGCTACCATTCCAAAAACAACCCACAAAACCAGATACTCCTTTTTTCCTTCGATCAGAACAAAAAGGCTACTCTCCTGCTATCACAACAGATTCACCCACAACCTTCACAGATACAATCAAGTAAACACAGACCTCACTATACTCAAAAACCACATACTCAACAGCCTTGACCAAGACCATGCTAACAACTGGGAGAAACTCATACATAAAGCTGAAATACAAAGAAAAACAACTCCACAACAATTCTGGAACTTCATAAAGAGGATCAGAGGAAACTCCTCCTCTTCTGCCTTTACATACATCACTCACAACAATCAAAACTACACCGATCCCTCAGAAGTAATAGGCATATTCAAACAACACTGGCAGGACATCTTCAATCCCCACCCCCCACAACCAACAGCAATACAAAACATAAACAGAGTAGAAACATGGATACGACACAACCCTCATGCCATCACACACTACCCTACCATTGACCTCACGACACTAGACGACTTAGAAAGTGACCTCACAGAATCAATACTACCTGAAGAAGTTAAACTCATGCTCAAGAACACCAGACGTAAAGCCCCAGGAGCCTCTGGCATTGGCCAAGCTCTCCTCAAGCAACTTCCAGACCCCCTAATCCTTGCACTCACAGACGTCTACAACGCCTCACTAGCATCAGGATATTTCCCAAGCCCATTCAAAGAAGCCACAGCAATCCTCATTCCAAAACCCCAAAAATCCCCGACAGACCCTAAGAACTACAGACCGATCAGCTTACTAGAGACATTAGGGAAAGTATACGAAAAACTCATTAATCATAAACTCAGGAATCACCTAGAACACAAAAACATATTGACGGACAAACAATTTGGCTTCAGACAACACCGCTCAACACAAGACGCACTGAACATAATAACAAACTACCTCTCCATAAATAAACACCAGAGGGCCAAGTCGGCCCTCATTGCAAAGGACGTCGAAAAGGCTTTTGACACTGTATGGCACGACGGCCTACGTTACAAACTCTGCACTCTGTTTCAACTATCTGACAACATGCAGAGGCTACTCTGCAGCTTTCTAACAAATAGAAAGATGCAGATCAAATTCCTCAGCAAGCTGTCAGGTTATTTCAACCTAAATGCAGGTGTCCCTCAGGGCTCAGTTCTTTCACCAACCTTATACATACTCTATATAAACGACATCCCTGACCCAATATACTGGACATCAATGACCCTTTGCTACGCTGACGACGTAACCCAACTGATCACAGACTATACGATTAACGCCCTCACACGGAAAGCACAACAAGAAATAGACAAAGTCACCTTATGGGAACACGACTGGCGAATAAAAACAAACCCCAACAAGTCAAAAATTACATACTTTTTCTACAACAAACGACGTAACCCTGACCCAGTAAAACTCTACTCTCAATCACCAGATGCAACCCAGATCCCAAGAGTCAACAAAACCACAGTACTTGGACTCACACTAGACTTCAACCTTCGCTTTCACACACACATAACACCCAAGAAAGCTATAGCCTCAAACGCTCTATCAAAACTCTACCCACTCAAACATGCCTCCCAAGCCACCAAGCTCTATTTATACAAAACACTTATTCTCCCACTCCTAACATATGCACCGATCCCACTCACACTTGCAGCACCAACAAATAGGAAGAAACTCCAGCGTACCCAGAACAGGGCTCTGAGATGGGTGTTCAATACCCACTGGCAGGACTTCACCACCAGTGAGGCCCTGCATGAGTGGGCGAACATCCCACCTCTGAACATAACCTGGGATACTATGGGGAAGAAACAGATTGACAGAATTCTCACCTATCATGACAACTACGACACGTTCCTCAGAAACGTCCTAAGCAGACCCAGACATACGCACAACCTCTTTAACCTGATCGACGATCCACCTCCTGCTCCGTCCTTTACATAACCCCTCTCCTATAATATCACTACTCAAATAACCAAACTTCCAACTATAGCCTCCTAACTCTTCTCCCCCCTCTTTAGGGGGGGACCAACTAGCTCCCGTTTTCTGGTGCCTTGGGTGGGGCGCGATGCTGATTAGCAGATATAAGACCACATCTGGAGTGAGCCCCCAGGGCACACCCAGCTGAGGGCTGCTGTCTCCGTGGGTGCTCAGAAAAGACGAAATGTTGTCACAGAGATCCGATTCCTTGCCTTCACTGCCTAGTCTGGTCATAACGATTTCAATGCCATGCAGCTGGGTCTAGCCCTGGCACTTTACCTCATACTGAAAACCCTTCCTCTCACCCCCACTAATTCTTCCCCTATCCCCACTTCCACGCTCACCCATCAGGGTATCTTGACCTATATTTAAATGAATGAATGGCATTCGTCAATTCGATTCACACAACTTCAACACCATGACTGGACGCGGCAAGGGAGGCAAGGGACTCGGAAAGGGTGGCGCCAAGCGTCATCGTAAGGTGCTACGTGACAACATCCAGGGCATCACCAAGCCCGCTATTCGTCGCTTAGCTCGTCGTGGCGGCGTGAAGCGTATTTCGGGTCTCATCTACGAAGAGACCCGTGGCGTCCTGAAGGTGTTCCTCGAGAATGTCATCCGTGATGCTGTAACCTACACGGAACACGCCAAGAGGAAGACCGTCACTGCTATGGACGTGGTGTACGCTCTGAAGCGCCAGGGTCGTACCCTCTACGGATTCGGTGGATAAGAGCTTGGCTAATCCATCGATTCCACCCACCACCACCTCAAAACGGGACCTAATTAGGTCCCTATACTTTTTTACTGAAGGGCTTAATAGACGATAACATAAATTGTTTTGATATCAGCTAGCACATTGGGTCTTATGAAATCTATTTTTTATCCTCGCATGCTTAAAGGGACTCTGATTGGGGAGGGAGGGGGGGGGGGGGAAGGTTTGTTACGTTATATACTAGCAGAGCAGGATCATTGGTGGGGGGGGGGGGGGGGGGTGAGGGGGAGAGAGAGAGAGAGAGATCTTTCCCAACTCTTCCTTTTTACATGAGTGAGCTACCCGTTTTATTCATTTTATCCTTCTCAGAGCTGTTTTGATAGTATCCAAATGATGGTAAATGAAAAGGGAGGACACGAATATCTACCCAGAATTCAGGACTGGCAATCGATATGCATGTTTGAGTGCGAATCTTTTTCTCTCTCAACTTAGGTATACGTTTATGTCGTACCTAAAAGCGAGAACCACACTATTGGGACAAGTATGCAAGGCCCAATTTTCCTAACAAGCACAGTTAATTTTGTTATTTTCGAACATTTCTTTCCAAATTGGTTTATCCAATTAACAGTATTATATTAAGATCATGAATTGCTGGGTTAGGTTAGGTTAGGTTAGGTTAGGTTAGGTTAGGTTAGCTTAGCTTAGCTTAGGTTAGGTTAGGTTAGGTTAGGTTAGCTTAGCTTAGCTTAGCTTGGGTTAGCTTAGGTTAGGTTAGGTTAGCTTAGCTTGGGTTAGCATAGGTTAGGTTAGGTTTGATTACATTTCTATGTTAGATTTAACTCAAATTCAAAACAATTGCAGTCATTCGGCTTGTTAGTCAACTTGCCTCTAATAGGGGCAATTTGTCTAACAAGACTATTTAGTTTTTTGTATATATATTATAGCTTCAAGACTCCGAACCAATATAGAAGCATCAAGAGGAAGTGCTTGTGTTATGGGCCAATAGGCCTTCTGCAGTTACTTCCATTCTTATGTTTTTATTCCCATTGGTTCGTGTTTTATCTTGTGTAAATGTCAATCACCTTACCCAAAACTTTGGTACCATATCACCTCACCCATGTGTATATATAAATATATATATATATATATATATATATATATATATATATATAATATACAGAGTAAATCTACCCCAAAAGTAATGATTTATTTGTCTACAAAACTAAACTCTTTTTGGAATCATATGAGGCCCCTCCACTGAGGGGGGAGGCCTGGATGTTTATTGTCATGTGTATTCATGCTGCTTGCATGTCGTCGTTTATTTTGCCTTTGTTGTTTTCTTGACAGCTTTCTTTGCCTTGGGTGGTTTGGGAGATTTTGAAGCTCTCTTTATTTTGGGCTTTTTGTTCCCAACAACAAGCTGCTGCTGCTGCTTCTTTTTCAAGGCTGTAGGTGGTTTGTTGCTTGTGGCGGCTTTCTTGGGAGTTACCACGGCCTTCTTTGCTGCTGTAGATGGTTTCTTGGTTGTGGTGGCTTTCTTGGGAGTTAGAACGGCCCTCTTCTCTGCTACGGCCAGCTTGAATGATCCACTAGCTCCACTTCCCTTGGTCTGAACAAGAATGCCGTCAGCCACTGCTTTCTTGAGAAATCTTCGGATGTAAATGGCGATCTTGGCAGCCTCGACTTTGTTGTTGGCAACAACGTACTTCTTGATTGCTTGTAGAGACGAGCCCTTACGGTCTTTGAGTGCTGCGACCGCGGCTAGAACCATTTGACTAGTTTTCGGGTGAGCAACCTGGACGCGAGGTTTCCTGGTGGTGGCCACCACAGCAGCAGCCGCAGCCTTCTTGGTAGGCTTTGCTTCTACCATGATGATGATGAGATAACCAAGGTGATGAGAGACGCTCAGACAGTCACGGGGGAATGATGCTGCCGCCGCTTGAGCCGAACCTATTTATGTGCCGGCACGGTACAGAAGCTGCAACCTGGCAACTCGTCCACCAATCACAACGGTTGGTTTTACGGCTCCGAAACCTGGATCCCATATCTTCTCTAAAATAGAAGCATTTGTTCATGTTCTTTGTAAAAGTATCATAAAGCAGGACAGATGAGACAAATATCATAAAAACTGAAGAGCAGATGAGCACACACATGTATGTATTACAAAAGAAAATCCACAAATTCATTAGAAATTGGCAGGGCAGGCTGAGGAAGTAGGTAGATGTAAAATGTCTGTAAATGGCGAAAGAACATAAACCCAAGACTGAATAAACGATGTTAAATATCCATGCCAAGGAGACAAAAATATGTTAGGATACAATTACCATTAAGACACCACAAGAAGGTCCGTATCCTGCCGTGATGACTAAAAAGAGTTGGTTATTAGCCACAATGTGTAGGCAGTCTCATGCCAACGGCCATACCACGTTGAGAACACCGCTTCTCGTCCGATCAGCGAAGTTAAGCAACGTTGGGTTTGGTTAGTACTTGGATGGGTGACCGCCTGGGAACACCAAATGCTGTTGGCAATAATGTTTTTTGTTTTGTTTTGTTTTGTTTCGTTTGTTTTTGTTTGAATGGCTGGCTCCACGGGAAATTCACGGAGTTGTGTGGAATAAGGCCTGGTAAAATGAATTAATATGTATGTCATGTTTAAAACAAACTCGCTTAATATAGTGTGTGAGGCTTTATACAAAAACAAACAACCAAAACAAAACATGTTGTGTATATATATATATATATATATATATATATATATATATATATATATATATATATATATATATATATATATATATATATATATATATATATATATATATATATAGCTTAATCCGGGTTTGAACTCGCAACTCCAAGAATACGCATCACTTATATACACTTTACCACTGGACCACAGCTGCAGGACACTTGATGCTGAGGTATCAATTTAATGACGTAAATGCCATTTCCACAAATAAATGATAATTTAAAAGTATTTGTATGTACAAATCTTTTCTGTTTAAAAGGCTACAATATCAGTTACTGATATAATTTGTGTTAATGTTTCTATACCCACAGGAAGGCATGTTTTTGCTTATATGTAAGGGGTACGGAGAAGGAATCCACAGACCATCAGTCCCCTTCCCCCCCCCCCCCCCCCCTCCCACCTACTACCACCACCACCACCACCACTACTCACCACCAATCACCACCAATCACCACCACCACCAATCACCACCAATCACCACCAATCACCACCAATCACCACCACCACACCTAACCGAAAACCCCCTAACACATCAACCCTCCCCCCAATCAACAGGCGAAATAATAACCCTCAAATGCCTGCCTGCCTGCCAGCCAGCCAGCCAATACTAACGGTCTTCTCAGAAAGAAAATCTCTTTGTATCTGTATTACTTGATGAAATGTATGATTCTAATAATGAAAATAAATTTTGATGTCGGTTGTATGAGCATAATGACCAATATGCACATGATATGAATGAATTAAATAGTGTAGTTTTAAGTAATTAGGTTGTAGACACATTAAGCGGATATGATATTTGACGCGTCCAGAACTGGTGATTTTTGGTTTAGTTTTAAATGCACCACCACCATTGCTTCCCCAGAGCCTAATTAAGGACCGGTAAAAGGAGTCAATATGTATGTCATCTATAAAACCAAAGAATGAATAAAAACACACACACACACACACACCTACATAATAGTATTAGGAAGATTGTATGGCAAAAAAAAAAAAAGTACTCCCATTGGGTCGTTTGAACTCGCGACTTCCAAAACACCAGCCACACACCTTACCACCCAGCCACCATAGAGTTGGTATAATTGTGCAACTTTAGTTATAAAAGTAAAGTTCTTATTGTCTCAAATCTTATTGTCTGTTCTATGAAAAGGCATGATGTAAATTATGTATTTTTTGAATGATTGAATTGTAGGCACATTAAGCGGATTCGATATTTGATATATCCAGAAAAGGTGATTTCTGTTCAGTTTTAAAATGCATCACCGTTAACGCTAAAGGACTGGTAAAACGACTCGATGTTTGTCATTTTTAAAATAAACACTAAAACTAGGCCCTTAACATATATAATGTTTGAATATAAATTGAATGCATATAAATACAAAGTGGGAGTGGCTGGCTGGCTGGCTGGCTGGCTGGCTGGCTGGCTGGCTGGCTGGCTGCCTGCCTGCCTGCCTGGCTGGCTGGCTGGCTGGCTGGCTGCCTGCCTGCCTGCCTGCCTGCCTGGCTGGCTGGCTGGCTGGCTGGCTGGCTGGCTGGCTGGCTGGCTGGCTGGCTGCCTGGCTGCCTGGCTGCCTGGCTGCCTGGCTGCCTGCCTGCCTGCCTGCCTGCCTGCCTGCCTGCCTGCCTGCCTGCCCGCCTGCCCGCCCGACCGCCTGCCCGCCCGCCCGCCCGCCCGCCCGCCCGCCCGCCCGCTTGCCTTGCCTTGCCTGTCCTGTCCTGTCCTGTTATTGCCTTGCCTTGCCTTGCCTTGCCTTGCCTTGCCTTGCCTTGCCTTGCCTTGCCCTGCCCTGCCCTGCCCTGCCTTGGCTGCAGCTGGCTGGCTGGCCGTAAATCAACTCTTAACAACACCATACCACACCACACCATCACCCATCACCCATCACCCACCACCAGCCCCAGTCTCCCAGCCTCTCTTATATACCCGAGCAGGCCCTTTAAATTATTTGAATTGTTGCACTTCGGCCAATGGCAGGCACGATCGCTGCTGCTCAAACATATTCTGGTTCACAAGTATTATAATATATTATATTATATTATATATATATATATATATATATATATATATATATATATATATATATATATATATATATATATATATATTCATGAAACACATTAAAACCTTGATCATTTATTCATTCATTACGTCTAGTGAAGAATTGCTTTTGTTCATTTGTATGATTAAAAATTGATAGAATATGAATTCCTCGCTTAAAGTAAAATATAAAATATATATTGGATTTATATGATTGGTTAATATTCCAAGTGATGCTGAATATCCCCTATAATTTTGTTTTGTTTGTTTGTTATGTACACATTCCAAATGAAATCAATATAAATGTTATTATTAATGTTTGAAAGTTGATTGTCTACTTGAATCTCTCTATTAAAGTGTGTGTGGCTCCGGATGGAGCCTGGTTATGGTATTTGTCGTGGTGGGTGGCAGAAGTGCTTACTTCTTCTCTGTCTTCTTTGGCAAAAGAACTGCCTGAATGTTTGGAAGAACACCTCCCTGTGCAATGGTTACGCCAGACAGAAGTTTGTTGAGTTCTTCGTCGTTGCGGATGGCCAACTGCAAGTGACGTGGGATGATACGGGTCTTCTTGTTGTCACGTGCAGCGTTACCGGCGAGCTCCAGAACTTCGGCAGCGAGGTATTCCATGACGGCTGCCAGGTAGACAGGAGCGCCAGCACCGACGCGTTCGGCGTAGTTGCCCTTACGCAGCAGACGGTGAATTCTGCCCACGGGGAACTGAAGTCCGGCCCTGCTGGAGCGAGACTTTGACTTGCCCTTCACTTTGCCTCCCTTGCCGCGTCCTGACATTGCTGCTGCTGTTGTGGGTTTGTGGTGTTTTATGCCGCCCCGCAGATCGAGCTTCGTGTTATATACCCCGCTCAGGATCAAGGGAGCCCGCCACTGACCAATCAGCGCGCTCCGCCACGCGACCCGCTCTGAGCTGAGTCGCGAGCGGGATATAAAAGGAAAGCTCGACTCGCGCAAAAGTTCATTATTGTATCGCAACGCCAGCCAGCACGAGCATCATCATGCCACCCAAGGCATCTGGAAAGGCTGCCAAGAAGGCCGGAAAGGCCCAGAAGGCCATTGCCAAGGGCGATAAGAAAAAGAAGCGCAGGAGGAAGGAGAGCTACAGCATCTACATCTACAAAGTGCTGAAGCAGGTCCACCCCGACACTGGTATCTCTTCCAAAGCCATGTCGATCATGAACTCGTTCGTGAACGACATCTTCGAGCGCATCGCCGCCGAGGCTTCTCGCCTGGCCCACTACAACAAGCGTTCCACCATTACCAGTCGGGAGATCCAGACGGCTGTAAGGCTCCTGTTGCCCGGAGAACTGGCCAAGCACGCCGTCTCTGAGGGCACTAAGGCCGTCACCAAGTACACCTCCTCCAAGTAAACGGCTTACTTACTGCCCTGTGGTGGTGGCTTGGCCTCAAACCAACAAACTCGGCTCCATTGGAGCCACACTTTAATTTCTAAAGAGATTGTGAGTGTTAGACACCAATACTATTATAACAAAAACCTCTGTCACTGAAAGCAAATAGCTATAAAATGAGAATATTTATGAAACTGTCTGTGTGTGTTTCTCTCTCTCAGTGTCTGTCTGTCTGTCTGCCTGCCTGCCTGCCTGTCTGTCTGTCTGTCTGTCTGTCTGTCTGTCTGTCTGTCTGTCTGTCTGTCTGTCTGTCTGTCTGTCTTGTCTGTCTTGTCTGTCTTGTCTGTCTGTCTGTGTGTGTCTCTCTCTCTCTCTCTCTCTCTCTCTCTCTCTCTCTCTCTCTCTCTCTCTCTCTCTCTCTCTCTCTCTCTCTCTCTCTCTCTCTCTCTCTCTCTCTCTCTCTCAACACATATAAGCACTCGGTATCTTTTTTCTAGAGATTAGAGATTCATTGTTATGTTCCACATTAGGATTACTATGCAGGCCACCCTCTTAGGTTTGAAAATGTCAAGAAAACGGTTAATTTAAAATGTCATCTCCTAACTTAACAGATTAAGCCAGAGGACCGAAAACAGAATAAAACAGGACTGGACAGTATATGTCACTTATACAAGCTGCTTTTATTTCTAGTACAGTATGACAATTTTTATTTTGGGGGGGGGGGGGTGATCCTTGACAGTGCATAAGAGTGAAAAGCGACGGCGTTTTGTTTGTAAGAGAACAGGTTGTACTACAAATGACTTGATTTATTGATATCACATGTATGTATGACACCTAAATTATGCTAGGAATGTCTGAAATCTCCTTAGAAGGATATTTTGGCCCTGAGAAGGGCCGAGTTTGGTGTATACTAGGGTGGTCGATTTAGCTTATGCACGCTCTCCACGGATACGGCGAGCAAGCTGAATGTCCTTTGGCATGATGGTGACACGCTTGGCGTGGATGGCACAGAGGTTAGTGTCCTCGAAGAGACCGACCAGGTAAGCCTCGGATGCCTCCTGTAAAGCCATGACGGCAGACGACTGGAAGCGAAGATCTGTCTTGAAGTCCTGGGCAATCTCGCGCACCAGACGCTGGAAGGGAAGTTTCCTGATGAGCAACTCGGTGCTCTTCTGGTAACGACGGATCTCACGCAGGGCGACCGTTCCGGGCCTGTAACGGTGAGGCTTCTTCACACCCCCTGTGGCAGGAGCAGACTTGCGTGCTGCCTTGGTGGCCAGCTGCTTACGAGGAGCCTTGCCTCCCGTGGACTTGCGAGCAGTCTGCTTGGTGCGAGCCATGGTGAACAACTGTGGTTTGTGATGGCCGGCGCCGAAAAATTTTTGCTTATATACGCCGTCTCGAGGCGCTTGCTCGAGCGCCATTGGCTGCTCGACTCGCCTACGTCACCCCGTTGCCCCTCCCCTCCTTCCTCTGGCTGCAGCCAACAGGCGGCTCACCTCAATCACTATTATCGCTGATTTTGCTCTATTTTTTGGATTTGTGCAAAAGTCATTTCACAGGGACGTGAAACAGACGAGTAGGCAACTGCAGTTTTGAAAGCGTTGTGAGAAAGCCGTGTCTACTCGACCACAAGCGTAAAGTAAGGGCAGGCAGGAGTTGCAATGCTACTAGTACGTCCGCTTGATGGGATATAGTCGGGAAATCGTGCGGCAGACTTCAACCTTCGCTTTCACACACACATAACACCCAAGAAAGCTATAGCCTCAAACGCTCTATCAAAACTCTACCCACTCAAACATGCCTCCCAAGCCACCAAGCTCTATTTATACAAAACACTTATTCTCCCACTCCTAACATATGCACCGATCCCACTCACACTTGCAGCACCAACAAATAGGAAGAAACTCCAGCGTACCCAGAACAGGGCTCTGAGATGGGTGTTCAATACCCACTGGCAGGACTTCACCACCAGTGAGGCCCTGCATGAGTGGGCGAACATCCCACCTCTGAACATAACCTGGGATACTATGGGGAAGAAACAGATTGACAGAATTCTCACCTATCATGACAACTACGACACGTTCCTCAGAAACGTCCTAAGCAGACCCAGACATACGCACAACCTCTTTAACCTGATCGACGATCCACCTCCTGCTCCGTCCTTTACATAACCCCTCTCCTATAATATCACTACTCAAATAACCAAACTTCCAACTATAGCCTCCTAACTCTTCTCCCCCCTCTTTAGGGGGGGACCAACTAGCTCCCATTTTCTGGTGCCTTGGGTGGGGCGCGATGCTGATTAGCAGATCTAAGACCACATCTGGAGTGAGCCCCCAGGGCACACCCAGCTGAGGGCTGCTGTCTCCGTGGGTGCTCAGAAAAGACGAAATGTTGTCACAGAGATCCGATTCCTTGCCTTCACTGCCTAGTCTGGTCATAACGATTTCAATGCCATGCAGCTGGGTCTAGCCCTGGCACTTTACCTCATACTGAAAACCCTTCCTCTCACCCCCACTAATTCTTCCCCTATCCCCACTTCCACGCTCACCCATCAGGGTATCTTGACCTATATTTAAATGAATGAATGAATGCATTCGTCAATTCGATTCACACAACTACAACACCATGACTGGACGCGGCAAGGGAGGCAAGGGACTCGGAAAGGGTGGCGCCAAGCGTCATCGTAAGGTGCTACGTGACAACATCCAGGGCATCACCAAGCCCGCTATTCGTCGCTTAGCTCGTCGTGGCGGCGTCAAGCGTATTTCGGGTCTCATCTACGAAGAGACCCGTGGCGTCCTGAAGGTGTTCCTCGAGAACGTCATCCGTGATGCTGTAACCTACACGGAACACGCCAAGAGGAAGACCGTCACTGCCATGGACGTGGTGTACGCTCTGAAGCGCCAGGGTCGTACCCTCTACGGATTCGGCGGATAAGAGCTTGGCTAATCCATCGATTCCACCCACCACCACCTCAAAACGGGACCTAATTAGGTCCCTATACTTTTTTACTGAAGGGCTTAATAGACGATAACATAAATTGTTTTGATATCAGCTAGCACATTGGGTCTTATGAAATCTATTTTTTATCCTCGCATGCTTAAAGGGACTCTGATTGGGGAGGGGGGGGGGGGGAAGGTTTGTTACGTTATATACTAGCAGAGCAGGATCATTGGTGGGGGGGTGTGAGGGGGAGAGAGAGAGAGAGAGATCTTTCCCAACTCTTCCTTTTTACATGAGTGAGCTACCCGTTTTATTCATTTTATCCTTCTCAGAGCTGTTTTGATAGTATCCAAATGATGGTAAATGAAAAGGGAGGACACGAATATCTACCCAGAATTCAGGACTGGCAATCGATATGCATGTTTGAGTGAGAATCTTTTTCTCTCTCAACTTAGGTATACGTTTATGTCGTACCTAAAAGCGAGAACCACACTATTGGGACAAGTATGCAAGGCCCAATTTTCCTAACAAGCACAGTTAATTTTGTTATTTTCGAACATTTCTTTCCAAATTGGTTTATCCAATTAACAGTATTATATTAAGATCATGAATTGCTGGGTTAGGTTAGGTTAGCTTAGGTTAGGTTAGGTTAGGTTAGGTTAGGTTAGGTTAGGTTAGGTTAGGTTAGGTTAGCTTAGCTTAGGTTAGGTTAGGTTAGGTTAGGTTAGCTTAGCTTAGCTTGGGTTAGCTTAGGTTAGGTTAGGTTAGCTTAGCTTGGGTTAGCATAGGTTAGGTTAGGTTTGATTACATTTCTATGTTAGATTTAACTCAAATTCAAAACAATTGCCAGTCATTCGGCTTGTTAGTCAACTTGCCTCTAATAGGGGCAATTTGTCTAACAAGACTATTTAGTTTTGTGTATATATATATATATATATATATATATATATATATATATATATATATATATATATATATATATATATATATATATATATATATATATATATATATATATATATATTATTATAGCTTCAAGACTCTGAACCAATATAGAAGCATCAAGAGGAAGTGCTTGTGTTATGGGCCAATAGGCCTTCTGCAGTTACTTCCATTCTTATGTTTTTATTCCCATTGGTTCGTGTTTTATCTTGTGTAAATGTCAATCACCTTACCCAAAACTTTGGTACCATATCACCTCACCCATGTATGTATATATATATATATATATATATATATATATATATATATATATATATATATATATATATATATATATATATATATATATATATATATATATATAATATACAGAGTAAATCTACCCCAAAAGTAATGATTTATTTGTCTACAAAACTAAACTCTTTTTTTGGAATCATATGAGGCCCCTCCACTGAGGGGGGAGGCCTGGATGTTTATTGTCATGTGTATTCATGCTGCTTGCATGTCGTCGTTTATTTTGCCTTTGTTGTTTTTTTGACAGCTTTCTTTGCCTTGGGTGGTTTGGGAGATTTTGAAGCTCTCTTTATTTTGGGCTTTTTGTTCCCAACAACAAGCTGCTGCTGCTGCTTCTTTTTCAAGGCTGTAGGTGGTTTGTTGCTTGTGGCGGCTTTCTTGGGAGTTACCACGGCCTTCTTTGCTGCTGTAGATGGTTTCTTGGTTGTGGTGGCTTTCTTGGGAGTTAGAACGGCCCTCTTCTCTGCTACGGCCAGCTTGAATGATCCACTAGCTCCACTTCCCTTCGTCTGAACAAGAATGCCGTCAGCCACTGCTTTCTTGAGAAATCTTCGGATGTAAATGGCGATCTTGGCAGCCTCGACTTTGTTGTTGGCAACAACGTACTTCTTGATTGCTTGTAGAGACGAGCCCTTACGGTCTTTGAGTGCTGCGACCGCGGCTAGAACCATTTGACTAGTTTTCGGGTGAGCAACCTGGACGCGAGGTTTCCTGGTGGTGGCCACCACAGCAGCAGCAGCCGCAGCCTTCTTGGTAGGCTTTGCTTCTACCATGATGATGATGAACCAACCAAGGTGATGAGAGACGCTCAGACAGTCACGGGGGAATGATGCTGCCGCCGCTTGAGCCGAACCTATTTATGTGCCGGCACGGTACAGAAGCTGCAACCTGGCAACTCGTCCACCAATCACGACGGTTGGTTTTACGGCTCCGAAACCTGGATCCCATATCTTCTCTAAAATAGAAGCATTTGTTCATGTTCTTTGTAAAAGTATCATAAAGCAGGACAGATGAGACAAATATCATAAAAACTGAAGAGCAGATGAGCACACACATGTTTGTATTACAAAAGAAAATCCACAAATTCATTAGAAATTGGCAGGGCAGGCTGAGGAAGTAGGTAGATGTAAAATGTCTGTAAATGGCGAAAGAACATAAACCCAAGACTGAATAAACGATGTTAAATATCCATGCCAAGGAGACAAAAATATGTTAGGATACAATTACCATTAAGACACCACAAGCAGGTCCGTATCCTGCCGCGATGACTTAAAAGAGTTGGTTATTAGCCACAATGTGTAGGCAGTCTCATGCCAACGGCCATACCACGTTGAGAACACCGCTTCTCGTCCGATCAGCGAAGTTAAGCAACGTTGGTTTGGTTAGTACTTGGATGGGTGACCGCCTGGGAACACCAAATGCTGTTGGCAATAATGTTTTTTGTTTTTGTTTTGTTTTGTTTCGTTTGTTTTTGTTTGAATGGCTGGCTCCACGGGAAATTCACGGAGTTGTGTGGAATAAGGCCTGGTAAAATGAATTAATATGTATGTCATGTTTAAAACAAACTCGCTTAATATAGATATTGTGTGAGGCTTTATACAAAAACAACCAACTAAACAAAACATGTTGTATATATATATATATATATATATATATATAGCTTAATCCGGGTTTGAACTCGCAACTCCAAGAATACGCATCACTTATATACACTTTACCACTGGACCACTGCTGCAGGACACTAGCTTGATGCTGAGGTATCAATTAATGACGTAAATGCCATTTCCACAAATAAATGATAATTAAAAAGTATTTGTATGTACAATCTTTTCTGTTTAAAAGGCTACAATATCAGTTACTGATATAATTTGTGTTAATGTTTCTATACCCACAAGAAGGCATATTTTTGCTTATATGTAAAGGGTACGGAGAAGGAATCCACAGACCATCATTCCCCCTCCCCTTCACCTCCCCCCCCCCTTTCCTTTTTTCCCCCCCCCCCCCCCCCCCCCCCCCCCCCCCACCCCCAACTCCCACCTACTACCACCACCACCACCACCAATCACCACCACCACCAATCACCACCCAATCACCACCACCACATCTACCGAAAAACCCCCTAACACATCAACCCTCTCCCCAATCAACAGGCGAAATAATAACCCTCAAATGCCTGCCTGCCTGCCTGCAAGCCAATACTAACGGTCTTCTCAGAAAGAAAATCTCTTTGTATCTGTATTACTTGATGAAATGTATGATTTCTAATAATGAAAATAAATTTTTGATGTCGGTTGTATGAGCATAATGACCAATATGCACATGATATGAATGAATTAAATAGTGTAGTTTTAAGTAATTAGGTTGTAGACACATTAAGCGGATTATGATATTTGACGCGTCCAGAACTGGTGATTTTTGGTTTAGTTTTAAATGCACCACCACCACCACCACCATTGCTTCCCCAGAGCCTAATTAAGGACCGGTAAAAGGAGGTCAATATGTATGTCATCTATAAGACCAAAGAATGAATAAAAAAAAACACACACACAAACCTACATAATAGTATTAGGAAGATTGTATGGCAAAAAAAAAAAAGTATTATTCCCATTGGGTCGTTTGAACTCGCGACTTCCAAAACACCAGCCACACACCTTACAACCCAGCCACCATAGAGTTGGTATAATTGTGCAACTTTAGTTATAAAAGTAAAGTTTTCTCACATTGTATTGATAACTTAAAGGATTTTTTTTTTTTATTTTGCATGTACAAATCTTATTGTCTGTTCTATGAAAAGGCTTGATGTAAATTATGATTTTTTGAATGATTGAATTGTAGGCACATTAAGCGGATTCGATATTTGATATATCCAGAAAAGGCGATTTATGTTCAGTTTAAAATGCATCACCGTTAACGCTAAAGGACTGGTAAAATGACTCGATGTTTGTCATTTTTAAATAACACTAAAACAAGGCCCTTAACATATATAATGTTTGAATATAAATTGAATGCATATAAATACAAAGTGGAGTGGCTGGCTGGCTGGCTGGCTGGCTGGCTGGCTGGCTGGCTGGTCTGGCTGGCTGTCCTGGCTGGCTGCCTGCTGCCTGCCTGCCTGCCTGCCTGCCTGCCTGGCTGCCTGCCTGCCTGCCTGCCTGCCTGCCTGCCTGCCTGCCCTGCCTGCCTGCCGCCTGCCTGCCTGCCTGCCTGCCTGCCTGCCTGCCTGCCTTGCCTTGCCTTGCCTTGCCTTGCCTTGCCTTGCCTTGCCTGCCCTGCCCTGCCTTGGCTGCAGCTGGCTGGCTGGCTGGCTGGCTGGCTGGCTGGCTGGCTGGCTGCCTGCCTGCCTGCCTGCCTGCCTGCCTGCCTGGCTGCCTGCTCCTGCCTGCCTGCCTGCCTGCCTGCCTGCCTGCCTGGCTGCCTGGCTGCCTGCCTGCCTGCCTGCCTGCCTGCCTGCCTGCCTGCCTGCCTGCCTGCCTGCCTGCCTTGCCTTGCCTTGCCTTGCCTTGCCTTGCCTTGCCTTGCCCTGCCTTGGCTGCAGCTGGCTGGCTGGCTGGTCGGCTGGCTGGCTGGCTGGCTGGCTGGCTGGCTGGCTGGCCGTAAATCAACTCTTAACAACACCACACCACCACCACACCATCACTCATCACCCATCACCCACCACCGGCCCCAGTCTCCCAGCCTCTCTTATATACCCGAGCAGGCCCTTTAAATTATTTGAATTGTTGCACTTCGGCCAATGGCAGGCACGATCGCTGCTGCTCAACATATTCTGGTTCACAAGTATTAATATATATATATATATATATATATATATATATATATATATTATATATATATATATATATATATATATATATATATATATATTCATGAAACACATTAAAACCTTGATCATTTATTCATTCATTACGTCTAGTGAAGAATTGCTTTTGTTCATTTGTATGATTAAAAATGGATAGAATATGAATTCCTCGCTTAAAGTAAATATAAAATATATATTGGATTTATATGATTGGTTAATATTCCAAGTGATGCTGAATATCCCCTATAATTTTGTTTTGTTTGTTGTTATGTACACATTCCAAATGAAATCAATATAAATGTTATTATTAATGTTTGAAAGTTGATTGTCTACTTGAATCTCTCTATTAAAGTGTGTGTGGCTCCGGATGGAGCCTGGTTATGGTATTTGTCGCGGTGGGTGGCAGAAGTGCTTACTTCTTCTCTGTCTTCTTTGGCAAAAGAACTGCCTGAATGTTTGGAAGAACACCTCCCTGTGCAATGGTTACGCCAGACAGAAGTTTGTTGAGTTCTTCGTCGTTGCGGATGGCCAACTGCAAGTGACGTGGGATGATACGGGTCTTCTTGTTGTCACGTGCGGCGTTACCGGCGAGCTCGAGAACTTCGGCAGCGAGGTATTCCATGACGGCTGCCAGGTAGACAGGAGCGCCAGCACCGACGCGTTCGGCGTAGTTGCCCTTACGCAGCAGGACGGTGAATTCTGCCCACGGGGAACTGAAGTCCGGCCCTGCTGGAGCGAGACTTTGACTTGCCCTTCACTTTGCCTCCCTTGCCGCGTCCTGACATTGCTGCTGCTGTTGTGGGTTTGTGGTGTTTTAATGCCGGCACGCAGATCGAGCTTCGTGTTATATACCCCGCTCAGGATCAAGGGAGTCCGCCACTGACCAATCAGCGCGCTCCGCCACGCGACCCGCTCTGAGCTGAGTCGCGAGCGGGATATAAAAGGAAAGCTCGACTCGCGCAAAAGTTCATTATTGTATCGCAAACGCCAGCCAGCACGAGCATCATCATGCCACCCAAGGCATCTGGAAAGGCTGCCAAGAAGGCCGGAAAGGCCCAGAAGGCCATTGCCAAGGGCGATAAGAAAAAGAAGCGCAGGAGGAAGGAGAGCTACAGCATCTACATCTACAAAGTGCTGAAGCAGGTCCACCCCGACACTGGTATCTCTTCCAAAGCCATGTCGATCATGAACTCGTTCGTGAACGACATCTTCGAGCGCATCGCCGCCGAGGCTTCTCGCCTGGCCCACTACAACAAGCGTTCCACCATTACCAGTCGGGAGATCCAGACGGCTGTAAGGCTCCTGTTGCCCGAGAGAACTGGCCAAGCACGCCGTCTCTGAGGGCACTAAGGCCGTCACCAAGTACACCTCCTCCAAGTAAAACGGCTTACTTACTGCCCTGTGGTGGTGGCTTGGCCTCAAACAACAAACTCGGCTCCATTGGAGCCACACTTTAATTTCTAAAGAGATTGTGAGTGTTAGACACCAATACTATTATAACAAAAACCTCTGTCACTGAAAGCAAATAGCTATAAAATGAGAATATTTATGAAACTGTCTGTGTGTGTTTCTCTCTCTCAGTGTCGTCTGTCTGGCCTGGCCTGCCTGTCTGTCTGTCTGTCTGTCTGTCTGTCTGTCTGTCTGTCTGTCTGTCTTGTCTGTCTTGTCTGTCTGTCTGTCTGTGTGTCTCTCTCTCTCTCTCTCTCTCTCTCTCTCTCTCTCTCTCTCTCTCTCTCTCTCTCTCTCTCTCTCTCTCTCTCTCTCTCTCTCTCTCTCTCTCCTCAACACATATAAGCACTCGGTATCTTTTTTCTAGAGATTAGAGATTCATTGTTATGTTCCACATTAGGATTACTATGCAGGCCACCCTCTTAGGTTTGAAAATGTCAAGAAAACGGTTAATTTAAAATGTCATCTCCTAACTTAACAGATTAAGCCAGAGGACCGAAAACAGAATAAAACAGGACTGGACAGTATGTCACTTATACAAGCTGCTTTTATTTCTAGTACAGTATGACAATTTTTATTTTGGGGGGGGGGGGGGGGTGATCCTTGACAGTGCATAAGAGTGAAAAGCGACGGCGTTTTGTTTGTAAGAGAACAGGTTGTACTACAAATGACTTGATTTATTGATATCACATGTATGTATGACACCCTAAATTATGCTAGGAATGTCTGAAATCCCTTAGAAGGATATTTTGGCCTGAGAAGGGCCGAGTTTGGTGTATACTAGGGTGGTCGATTTAGCTTATGCACGCTCTCCACGGATACGGCGAGCAAGCTGAATGTCCTTTGGCATGATGGTGACACGCTTGGCGTGGATGGCACAGAGGTTAGTGTCCTCGAAGAGACGACCAGGTAAGCCTCGGATGCCTCCTGTAAAGCCATGACGGCAGACGACTGGAAGCGAAGATCTGTCTTGAAGTCCTGGGCAATCTCGCGCACCAGACGCTGGAAGGGAAGTTTCCTGATGAGCAACTCGGTGCTCTTCTGGTAACGACGGATCTCACGCAGGGCGACCGTTTCCGGGCCTGTAACGGTGAGGCTTCTTCACACCCCCTGTGGCAGGAGCAGACTTGCGTGCTGCCTTGGTGGCCAGCTGCTTACGAGGAGCCTTGCCTCCCGTGGACTTGCGAGCAGTCTGCTTGGTGCGAGCCATGGTGAACAACTGTGGTTTGTGATGGCCGGCGCCGAAAAATTTTTGCTTATATACGCCGTCTCGAGGCGCTTGCTCGAGCGCCATTGGCTGCTCGACTCGCCTACACCCCGTTGCCCCTCCCCTCCTTCCTCTGGCTGCAGCCAACAGGCGGCTCACCTCAATCACTATTATCGCTGATTTTGCTCTATTTTTTGGATTTGTGCAAAAGTCATTTCACAGGGACGTGAAACAGACGAGTAGGCAACTGCAGTTTTGAAAGCGTTGTGAGAAAGCCGTGTCTACTCGACCACAAGCGTAAAGTAAGGGCAGGCAGGAGTTGCAATGCTACTAGTACGTCCGCTTGATGGGATATAGTCGGGAAATCGTGCGGGCATTCGATGCTGTATAAACTGTGGTGAAAACCATCCTGCCACCCACCACAATTGCAAAATCAGGGTGCAACTCATCAAGGCAATGAGGAATAAGACCCAAAACACACTACCCCAATATCATGCCCAGACAGCACGCCAGCTTTATCCCCAAAACCTCACTAACCAGCTTCACCGCCCCAACACACTTCCCCAAAATACTCAAACAATACCCATCAACCCTCAAGGTAGAGGTGCCCTGCTCCCCACCCCCCCAGGTTTCCCACCTCTCCAAACCCACACCACCAGCGGACACCATCTCGCAAACCACCATACTCAGGCCCCCCCTCCCCCCCTCACCCACCAACAGACGACACCCCGAGAATAGTGGCAGCTATCATAATAGCACAGATATCAGCACAAGGAGACACGAGGAAGGCAATCTCCAACATCCAACAAATCCTACTAGCAAACAACTTCCCTCCAATAGTCATCCCTCCCAGCTTGGCGTCACAACCAGTACAACCCCTAACACCTCCCCCCATCACCCCACAAGCACTTACACCACCACCACCACCACCCTTATTACTCCCCAGACACCAAACCCAGTATCACCCCCACC
>NW_027190285.1:0-45549 GCF_040958095.1 Procambarus clarkii | reverse complement strand
TCGTCTTAGGCAGTGTTGGGTGGTGGTGTCCTGAGGCAGTGTTGGGTTTTGGTGTCTGAGGCGGTGTTGGGTGGTGGTGTCTGAGGCAGTGTTGGGTGGTGGTGTCTCAGGCAGTGTTGGGTGGTGGTGTCTGAGGCAGTGTTGGGTGGTGGTGTCTGAGGCAGTATTGGGTGGTGGTGTCTCAGGCAGTGTTCGGAGGTGGTGTCTGAGGCAGTGTAGGGTGGTGGTGTCTGAGGCAGTGTTGGGTGGTGGTGTCTGAGGCAGTGTTGGGTGGTGGTGTGTGAGGCAGTGTTGGGTGGTGGTGTCTGAGGCAGTGTTGGGTGGTGGTGTCTGAAGCAGTGTTGGGTGGTGGTGTCTGAGGCAGTGTTGGGTGGTGGTGTCTGAGGCAGTGTTGGGTGGTGGTGTCTGAGGCAGTGTTGGGTGGTGGTGTCTGAGGCAGTGTTGGGTGGTGGTGTCTGAGGCAGTGTTGGGTGGTGGTGTCTGAGGCAGTGTTGGGTGGTGGTGTCTGAGGCAGTGTTGGGTGGTGGTGTCTGAGGCAGTGTCGGGGGGTGGTGTCTGAGGCAGTGTTGGGTGGTGGTGTCTGAGGAAGTGTTGGGTGGTGGTGTCTGAGGCAGTGATGGGTGGTGGTGTCTGAGGCAGTGTTGGGTGGTGGTGTCTGAGGCAGTGTTGGGTGGTGGTGTCTGAGGCAGTGTTGGGTTGTGGTGTCTGAGGCAGTGTTGGCTGGTGGTGTCTGAGGCAGTGTTGGGTGGTGGTGTCTGAGGAAGGGTTGGGTGGTTGTGTCTGAGGCAGTGTTGGGTGGTGGTGTCTGAGGCAGTGTTGGGTGGTGGTGTCTGAGGCAGTGTTAGGTGGTGGTGTCTGAGGCAGAGTTGGGTTTTAGTGTCTGAGGCAGTGTTGGGTTTTGGTGTCTGAGGCAGTGTTAAGTTTTGGTGTCTGAGGCAGTGTTGGGTTTTGGTGTCTGAGGCAGTGTTGGGTTTTGGTGTCTGAGGCAGTGTTGGGTGGTGGTGTCTGAGGCAGTGTTGGGTGGTGGTGTCTGAGGCAGTGTTGGGTGGTGGTGTCTGAGGCAGTGTTGGGTGTTGGTGTCTGAGGCAGTGTTGGGTTGTGGTGTCTGAGGCAGTGTTGGGTGGTGGTGTCTGAGGCAGTGTTGGGTGGTGGTGTCTGAGGCAGTGTTGGGTGGTGGTGTCTGAGGCAGTGTTGGGTGGTGGTGTCTGAGGCAGTGTTGGGTTTTGGTGTCTGAGGCAGTGTTGGGTGGTGGTGTCCTGAGGCAGTGTTGGGTGGTGGTGTCTGAGGCAGTGTTGGGTGGTGGTGTCTGAGGCAGTGTTGGGTGGTTGTGTCTGAGGCAGTGTTGGGTGGTGGTGTCTGAGGCAGTGTTGGGTGGTGGTGTCTGAGGCAGTGTTGGGTGGTGGTGTCTAAGATAGTGTTGGATGGTGGTGTCTGAGGCAGTGGTTGTGTGGTGGTGTCTGAGGAAGGGTTGGGTGGTGGTGTCTGAGTCAGTGTTGGGTGGTGGTGTCTGAGGCAGTGTTGGGTGGTGGTGTCTGAGGCAGTGTTGGGTGGTGGTGTCTAAGATAGTGTTGGGTGGTGGTATCTGAGGAAGTGTTGGGTGGTGGTTTCTGAGTCAGTGTTGGGTGGTGGTGTCTGAGGCAGTGTTGGGTGGTGGTGTCTGAGGCAGTGTTGGGTGGTGGTGTCTGAGGCAGTGTTGGGTGGTGGTGTCTAAGATAGTGTTGGGTGGTGGTGTCTGAGGCAGTGGTTGTGTGGTGGTGTCTGAGGAAGGGTTGGGTGGTGGCTGATGTAGTGTTGGGTGGTGGTGTCTGAGGCAGTGTTGGGTGGTGGTGTGTGAAGAAGTGTTGGGTGGTAGTGCCTGAGCTAGTTTTGTGTGGCGGTGTGTGAGGCAGTGTTGGGTAGTGGTTTATTAGGAAGTGTTGGGTAGTTGTGTCTTAGGCAGTGTTGGGTGGTGGTGTCTGAGGCAGTGTTGGGTGGTGGAGTCTGAGGGAGTGTTTGGTGGTGGTGTCTGAGGCAGTGTTGGGTGGTGGAGTCTGAGGGAGTGTTTGGTGGTGGTGTCTGAGGCACTGTTGGGTGCTAGTGTCTGAAATAGTGTTGGGTGGTGGTGTCTGAGGCACTGTTGGGTGGTAGTGTCTGAAATAGTGTTGGGTGGTGGTGTCTGAGGCAGTGTTGGGTACTGGTGTCGTCTTAGGCAGTGTTGGGTGGTGGTGTCTGAGGCAGTGTTGGGTTTTGGTGTCTGAGGCGGTGTTGGGTGGTGGTGTCTGATGCAGTGTTGGGTGGTGGTGTCTGAGGCAGTGTAGGGTGGTGGTGTCTGAGGCAGTGTTAAGTGGTGGTGTCTGAGGGAGTGTTTGGTGGTGGTGTCTGAGGCAGTGTTGGGTGGTGGTGTCTGAGGCAGTGTTGGCTGGTGGTGTCTGAGGCAGTGTTGGGTGGTGGTGTCTGAGGCAGTGTTGGGTACTGGTGTCGTCTTAGGCAGTGTTGGGTGGTGGTGTCTGAGGCAGTGTTGGGTTTTGGTGTCTGAGGCGGTGTTGGGTGGTGGTGTCTGAGGCAGTGTTGGGTGGTGGTGTCTGAGGCAGTGTTGGGTGGTGGTGTCTGAGGCAGTGTTGGGTGGTGGTGTCTGAGGCAGTGTTGGGTGGTGGTGTCTGAGGCAGTGTTGGGTGGTGGTGTCTGAGGCAGTGTTGGGTGGTGGTGTCTGAGGCAGTGTTGGGTGGTGGTGTCTGAGGCAGTGTTGGGTGGTGGTGTCTGAGGCAGTGTTGGGTGGTGGTGTCTGAGGCAGTGTTGGGTGGTGGTGTCTGAAGCAGTGTTGGGTGGTGGTGTCTGAGGCAGTGTTGGGTGGTGGTGTCTGAGGCAGTGTTGGGTGGTGGTGTCTGAGGCAGTGTTGGGTGGTGGTGTCTGAGGCAGTGTTGGGTGGTGGTGTCTGAGGCAGTGTTGGGTGGTGGTGTCTGAGGCAGTGTTGGGTGGTGGTGCCTGAGGCAGTGTTGGGTGGTGGTGTCTGAGGCAGTGTCGGGGGGTGGTCTCTGAGGCAGTGTTGGGTGGTGGTGTCTGAAGAAGTGTTGGGTGGTGGTGTCTGAGGCAGTGATGGGTGGTGGTGTCTGAGGCAGTGTTGGGTTGTGGTGTCTGAGGCAGTGTTGGGTGTTGGTGTCTGAGGCAGTGTTGGGTGGTGGTGTCTGAGGCAGTGTTGGGTGGTGGTGTCTCAGGCAGTGTTGGGTGGTGGTGTCTCAGGCAGTATTGGGTGGTGGTGTCTGAGGCAGTGTTGGGTGGTGGTGTCTGAGGCAGTGTTGGGTTGTGGTGTCTGAGGCAGTGTTGGCTGGTGGTGTCTGAGGCAGTGTTGGGTGGTGGTGTCTGAGGAAGGGTTGGGTGGTGGTGTCTGAGGCAGTGTTGATTGGTGGTGTCTGAGGCAGTGTTGGGTGGTGGTGTCTGAGGAAGGGTTGAGTTGTGGTGTCTGAGGCAGTGTTAGGTGGTGGTGTCTGAGGCAGTGTTTGGTGGTGGTGTCTGAGGCACTGTTGGGTGGTAATGTCTGAAATAGTGATGGGTAGTGGTGTCTGAGGCAGTGTTGGGTAGTGATGTCTTAGGCAGTGTTCGGTGGTGGTGTCTGAGGCAGTGTTGGGTTTTGGTGTCTGAGGCAGTGTTGGGTGGTAGTGTCTGAGGCAGTGTTGAGTGATGGTGTCTGAGGCAGTGTTGGGTGGTTGTGTCTGAGGCAGTGTTGGGTGGTTATGTCTGAGGCAGTGTTGGGTGGTTGTGTCTGAGGCAGTGTTGGGTGGTTGTGCCTGAGGCAGTGTTGGGTGGTGGTGTCTGATGCAGTGTTGGGTGGTGGTGTCTGAGGCAGTGTAGGGTGGTGGTGTCTGAGGCAGTGTTAAGTGGTGGTGTCTGAGGGAGTGTTTGGTGGTGGTGTCTGAGGCAGTGTTGGGTGGTGGTGTCTGAGGCAGTGTTGGCTGGTGGTGTCTGAGGCAGTGTTGGGTGGTGGTGTCTGAGGCAGTATTGGGTGGTGGTGTCTGAGATAGTGTTTGGTGGTGGTGTCTGAGGCACTGTTGGGTGGTGATGTCTTATTGCAGTGTAGGGTGGTGGTGTCTGAGGCAGTGTTGGGTTTAGGTGTCTGAGGCAGTGTTGGGTGGTGGTGTCTGAGGCAGTGTTGGGTGGTAGTGTCTGACGCAGTGTTGGGTGGTAGTGTCTGAGGCAGTGTTGAGTGGTGGTGTCTGAGGCAGTGTTGGGTGGTGGTGTCTGAGGCAGTGTTGGGTGGTGGTGTCTGAGGCAGTGTTGGGTGGTGGTGTCTGAGGTAGTGTTGGGTGGTGGTGCCTGAGGCAGTGTTGGGTTTTGGTGTCTGAGGCTGTGTTGGGTTTTGGTGTCTGAGGCAGTGTTGGGTTTTGGTGTCTGAGGCAGTGTTGGGTTTTGGTGTCTGAGGCAGTGTTGGGTTTTGGTGTCTGAGGCAGTGTTGGGTGGTGGTGTCTGAGGCAGTGTTGGGTGGTGGTGTCTGAGGCAGTGGTTGTGTTTTGGTGTCTGAGGCAGTGTTGGGTGGTGGTGTCTGAGGCAGTGTTGGGTGGTGGTGTCTGAGGCAGTGTTGGGTGGTGGTGTCTAAGGCAGTGTTGGGTGGTGGTGTCTGAGGCAGTGTTGGGTGGTGGTATCTGAGGCAGTGTTGGGTGGTGGTGTCTGAGGCAGTGTTGGGTGGTGGTGTCTGAGGCAGTATTGGGTGGTGGTGTCTGAGGCAGTGTTGGGTTTTGGTGTCTGAGGCAGTGTTGGGTGGTGGTGCCTGAGGCAGTGTTGGGTGGTGGTGTCTGAGGCAGTGTTGGGTGGTGGTGTCTGAGGAATTGTTGTGTGGAGGTGTCTGAAATAGTGTTGGGTGGTGGTGTCTTGGGCAGTGTTGGGTGGTGGTATCTGAGGAAGTGTTGGGTGGTGGTGTCTGATGTAGTGTTGGGTGGTGGTGTCTTGGGCAGTGTTGGGTGGTGGTATATGAGGAAGTGTTGGGTGGTGGTGTCTGATGTAGTGTTGGGTGGTGGTGGCTGATGTAGTGTTGGGTGGTGGTGTCTGAGGCAGTGTTGGGTGGTGGTGTCTGAGGCAGTGTTGGGTGGTGGTGTCTGAGGCAGTGTTGGGTGGTGGTGTCTGAGGCAGTGTTGGGTGGTGGTGTCTGAGGCAGTGTTGGGTGGTGGTGTCTGAGGCAGTGTTGGGTGGTGGTGTCTGAGGTAGTGTTGGGTGGTGGTGCCTGAGGCAGTGTTGGGTTTTGGTGTCTGAGGCTGTGTTGGGTTTTGGTGTCTGAGGCAGTGTTGGGTTTTGGTGTCTGAGGCAGTGTTGGGTTTTGGTGTCTGAGGCAGTGTTGGGTTTTGGTGTCTGAGGCAGTGTTGGGTGGTGGTGTCTGAGGCAGTGTTGGGTGGTGGTGTCTGAGGCAGTGGTTGTGTTTTGGTGTCTGAGGCAGTGTTGGGTGGTGGTGTCTGAGGCAGTGTTGGGTGGTGGTGTCTGAGGCAGTGTTGGGTGGTGGTGTCTAAGGCAGTGTTGGGTGGTGGTGTCTGAGGCAGTGTTGGGTGGTGGTATCTGAGGCAGTGTTGGGTGGTGGTGTCTGAGGCAGTGTTGGGTGGTGGTGTCTGAGGCAGTATTGGGTGGTGGTGTCTGAGGCAGTGTTGGGTTTTGGTGTCTGAGGCAGTGTTGGGTGGTGGTGCCTGAGGCAGTGTTGGGTGGTGGTGTCTGAGGCAGTGTTGGGTGGTGGTGTCTGAGGAATTGTTGTGTGGAGGTGTCTGAAATAGTGTTGGGTGGTGGTGTCTTGGGCAGTGTTGGGTGGTGGTATCTGAGGAAGTGTTGGGTGGTGGTGTCTGATGTAGTGTTGGGTGGTGGTGTCTTGGGCAGTGTTGGGTGGTGGTATATGAGGAAGTGTTGGGTGGTGGTGTCTGATGTAGTGTTGGGTGGTGGTGGCTGATGTAGTGTTGGGTGGTGGTGTCTGAGGCAGTGTTGGGTGGTGGTGTCTGAGGCAGTGTTGGGTGGTGGTGTCTGAGGCAGTGTTGGGTGGTGGTGTCTGAGGCAGTGTTGGGTGGTAGTGTCTGACGCAGTGTTGGGTGGTAGTGTCTGAGGCAGTGTTGAGTGGTGGTGTCTGAGGCAGTGTTGGGTGGTGGTGTCTGAGGCAGTGTTGGGTGGTGGTGTCTGAGGCAGTGTTGGGTGGTGGTGTCTGATGTAGTGTTGGGTGGTGGTGCCTGAGGCAGTGTTGGGTTTTGGTGTCTGAGGCAGTGTTGGGTTTGGTGTCTGAGGCAGTGTTGGGTTTTGGTGTCTGAGGCAGTGTTGGGTTTTGGTGTCTGAGGCAGTGTTGGGTTTTGGTGTCTGAGGCAGTGTTGGGTGGTGGTGTCTGAGGCAGTGTTGGGTGGTGGTGTCTGAGGCAGTGGTTGTGTTTTGGTGTCTGAGGCAGTGTTGGGTGGTGGTGTCTGAGGCAGTGTTGGGTGGTGGTGTCTGAGGCAGTGTTGGGTGGTGGTGTCTAAGGCAGTGTTGGGTGGTGGTGTCTGAGGCAGTGTTGGGTGGTGGTATCTGAGGCAGTGTTGGGTGGTGGTGTCTGAGGCAGTGTTGGGTGGTGGTGTCTGAGGCAGTATTGGGTGGTGGTGTCTGAGGCAGTGTTGGGTTTTGGTGTCTGAGGCAGTGTTGGGTGGTGGTGCCTGAGGCAGTGTTGGGTGGTGGTGTCTGAGGCAGTGTTGGGTGGTGGTGTCTGAGGAATTGTTGTGTGGAGGTGTCTGAAATAGTGTTGGGTGGTGGTGTCTTGGGCAGTGTTGGGTGGTGGTATCTGAGGAAGTGTTGGGTGGTGGTGTCTGATGTAGTGTTGGGTGGTGGTGTCTTGGGCAGTGTTGGGTGGTGGTATATGAGGAAGTGTTGGGTGGTGGTGTCTGATGTAGTGTTGGGTGGTGGTGGCTGATGTAGTGTTGGGTGGTGGTGTCTGAGGCAGTGTTGGGTGGTGGTGTCTGAGGCAGTGTTGGGTGGTGGTGTCTGAGGCAGTGTTGGGTGGTGGTGTCTGAGGCAGTGTTGGGTGGTGGTGTCTGAGGCAGTGTTGGGTGGTGGTGTCTGAGGCAGTGTTGGGTGGTGGTGTCTGAGGTAGTGTTGGGTGGTGGTGCCTGAGGCAGTGTTGGGTTTTGGTGTCTGAGGCTGTGTTGGGTTTTGGTGTCTGAGGCAGTGTTGGGTTTTGGTGTCTGAGGCAGTGTTGGGTTTTGGTGTCTGAGGCAGTGTTGGGTTTTGGTGTCTGAGGCAGTGTTGGGTGGTGGTGTCTGAGGCAGTGTTGGGTGGTGGTGTCTGAGGCAGTGGTTGTGTTTTGGTGTCTGAGGCAGTGTTGGGTGGTGGTGTCTGAGGCAGTGTTGGGTGGTGGTGTCTGAGGCAGTGTTGGGTGGTGGTGTCTAAGGCAGTGTTGGGTGGTGGTGTCTGAGGCAGTGTTGGGTGGTGGTATCTGAGGCAGTGTTGGGTGGTGGTGTCTGAGGCAGTGTTGGGTGGTGGTGTCTGAGGCAGTATTGGGTGGTGGTGTCTGAGGCAGTGTTGGGTTTTGGTGTCTGAGGCAGTGTTGGGTGGTGGTGCCTGAGGCAGTGTTGGGTGGTGGTGTCTGAGGCAGTGTTGGGTGGTGGTGTCTGAGGAATTGTTGTGTGGAGGTGTCTGAAATAGTGTTGGGTGGTGGTGTCTTGGGCAGTGTTGGGTGGTGGTATCTGAGGAAGTGTTGGGTGGTGGTGTCTGATGTAGTGTTGGGTGGTGGTGTCTTGGGCAGTGTTGGGTGGTGGTATATGAGGAAGTGTTGGGTGGTGGTGTCTGATGTAGTGTTGGGTGGTGGTGGCTGATGTAGTGTTGGGTGGTGGTGTCTGAGGCAGTGTTGGGTGGTGGTGTCTGAGGCAGTGTTGGGTGGTGGTGTCTGAGGCAGTGTTGGGTGGTGGTGTCTCAGGCAGTATTGGGTGGTGGTGTCTGAGGCAGTGTTGGGTGGTGGTGTCTGAGGCAGTGTTGGGTTGTGGTGTCTGAGGCAGTGTTGGCTGGTGGTGTCTGAGGCAGTGTTGGGTGGTGGTGTCTGAGGAAGGGTTGGGTGGTTGTGTCTGAGGCAGTGTTGGGTGGTGGTGTCTGAGGCAGTGTTGGGTGGTGGTGTCTGAGGCAGTGTTAGGTGGTGGTGTCTGAGGCAGAGTTGGGTTTTAGTGTCTGAGGCAGTGTTGGGTTTTGGTGTCTGAGGCAGTGTTAAGTTTTGGTGTCTGAGGCAGTGTTGGGTTTTGGTGTCTGAGGCAGTGTTGGGTTTTGGTGTCTGAGGCAGTGTTGGGTGGTGGTGTCTGAGGCAGTGTTGGGTGGTGGTGTCTGAGGCAGTGTTGGGTGGTGGTGTCTGAGGCAGTGGTTGTGTTTTGGTGTCCGAGGCAGTGTTGGGTTGTGGTGTCTAAGGCAGTGTTGGGTGGTGGTGTCTGAGGCAGTGTTGGGTGGTGGTGTCTGAGGCAGTGTTGGGTGGTGGTGTCTGAGGCAGAGTTGGGTGGTGGTGTCTGAGGCAGTGTTGGGTTTTGGTGTCTGAGGCAGTGTTGGGTGGTGGTGCCTGAGGCAGTTTTGGGTGGTGGTGTCTGAGGCAGTGTTGGGTGGTGGTGCCTGAGGCAGTGGTTGGGTGGTTGTGTCTGAGGCAGTGTTGGGTGGTGGTGTCTGAGGCAGTGTTGGGTGGTGGTGTCTGAGGCAGTGTTGGGTGGTGGTGTCTAAGATAGTGTTGGATGGTGGTGTCTGAGGCAGTGGTTGTGTGGTGGTGTCTGAGGAAGGGTTGGGTGGTGGTGTCTGAGTCAGTGTTGGGTGGTGGTGGCTGAGGCAGTGTTGGGTGGTGGTGTCTGAGGCAGTGTTGGGTGGTGGTGTCTAAGATAGTGTTGGGTGGTGGTATCTGAGGAAGTGTTGGGTGGTGGCTTCTGAGTCAGTGTTTTGTGGTGGTGTCTGAGGCAGTGTTGGGTGGTGGTGTCTGAGGCAGTGTTGGGTGGTGGTGTCTGAGGCAGTGTTGGGTGGTGGTGTCTAAGATAGTGTTGGGTGGTGGTGTCTGAGGCAGTGGTTGTGTGGTGGTGTCTGAGGAAGGGTTGGGTGGTGGCTGATGTAGTGTTGGGTGGTGGTGTCTGAGGCAGTGTTGGGTGGTGGTGTGTGAAGAAGTGTTGGGTGGTAGTGCCTGAGCTAGTTTTGTGTGGCGGTGTGTGAGGCAGTGTTGGGTAGTGGTTTATTAGGAAGTGTTGGGTAGTTGTGTCTTAGGCAGTGTTGGGTGGTGGTGTCTGAGGCAGTGTTGGGTGGTGGAGTCTGAGGGAGTGTTTGGTGGTGGTGTCTGAGGCAGTGTTGGGTGGTGGAGTCTGAGGGAGTGTTTGGTGGTGGTGTCTGAGGCACTGTTGGGTGCTAGTGTCTGAAATAGTGTTGGGTGGTGGTGTCTGAGGCACTGTTGGGTGGTAGTGTCTGAAATAGTGTTGGGTGGTGGTGTCTGAGGCAGTGTTGGGTACTGGTGTCGTCTTAGGCAGTGTTGGGTGGTGGTGTCTGAGGCAGTGTTGGGTTTTGGTGTCTGAGGCGGTGTTGGGTGGTGGTGTCTGATGCAGTGTTGGGTGGTGGTGTCTGAGGCAGTGTAGGGTGGTGGTGTCTGAGGCAGTGTTAAGTGGTGGTGTCTGAGGGAGTGTTTGGTGGTGGTGTCTGAGGCAGTGTTGGGTGGTGGTGTCTGAGGCAGTGTTGGCTGGTGGTGTCTGAGGCAGTGTTGGGTGGGGGTGTCTGAGGCAGTGTTGGGTACTGGTGTCGTCTTAGGCAGTGTTGGGTGGTGGTGCCTGAGGCAGTGTTGGGTTTTGGTGTCTGAGGCGGTGTTGGGTGGTGGTGTCTGAGGCAGTGTTGGGTGGTGGTGTCTCAGGCAGTGTTGGGTGGTGGTGTCTGAGGCAGTGTTGGGTGGTGGTGTCTGAGGCAGTATTGGGTGGTGGTGTCTCAGGCAGTGTTCGGAGGTGGTGTCTGAGGCAGTGTAGGGTGGTGGTGTCTGAGGCAGTGTTGGGTGGTGGTGTCTGAGGCAGTGTTGGGTGGTGGTGTGTGAGGCAGTGTTGGGTGGTGGTGTCTGAGGCAGTGTTGGGTGGTGGTGTCTGAAGCAGTGTTGGGTGGTGGTGTCTGAGGCAGTGTTGGGTGGTGGTGTCTGAGGCAGTGTTGGGTGGTGGTGTCTGAGGCAGTGTTGGGTGGTGGTGTCTGAGGCAGTGTTGGGTGGTGGTGTCTGAGGCAGTGTTGGGTGGTGGTGTCTGAGGCAGTGTTGGGTGGTGGTGCCTGAGGCAGTGTTGGGTGGTGGTGTCTGAGGCAGTGTCGGGGGGTGGTCTCTGAGGCAGTGTTGGGTGGTGGTGTCTGAAGAAGTGTTGGGTGGTGGTGTCTGAGGCAGTGATGGGTGGTGGTGTCTGAGGCAGTGTTGGGTGGTGGTGTCTGAGGCAGTGTTGGGTGGTGGTGTCTGAGGCAGTGTTGGGTTGTGGTGTCTGAGGCAGTGTTGGCTGGTGGTGTCTGAGGCAGTGTTGGGTGGTGGTGTCTGAGGAAGGGTTGGGTGGTTGTGTCTGAGGCAGTGTTGGGTGGTGGTGTCTGAGGCAGTGTTGGGTGGTGGTGTCTGAGGCAGTGTTAGGTGGTGGTGTCTGAGGCAGAGTTGGGTTTTAGTGTCTGAGGCAGTGTTGGGTTTTGGTGTCTGAGGCAGTGTTAAGTTTTGGTGTCTGAGGCAGTGTTGGGTTTTGGTGTCTGAGGCAGTGTTGGGTTTTGGTGTCTGAGGCAGTGTTGGGTGGTGGTGTCTGAGGCAGTGTTGGGTGGTGGTGTCTGAGGCAGTGTTGGGTGGTGGTGTCTGAGGCAGTGGTTGTGTTTTGGTGTCCGAGGCAGTGTTGGGTTGTGGTGTCTAAGGCAGTGTTGGGTGGTGGTGTCTGAGGCAGTGTTGGGTGGTGGTGTCTGAGGCAGTGTTGGGTGGTGGTGTCTGAGGCAGAGTTGGGTGGTGGTGTCTGAGGCAGTGTTGGGTTTTGGTGTCTGAGGCAGTGTTGGGTGGTGGTGCCTGAGGCAGTTTTGGGTGGTGGTGTCTGAGGCAGTGTTGGGTGGTGGTGCCTGAGGCAGTGGTTGGGTGGTTGTGTCTGAGGCAGTGTTGGGTGGTGGTGTCTGAGGCAGTGTTGGGTGGTGGTGTCTGAGGCAGTGTTGGGTGTTGGTGTCTAAGATAGTGTTGGATGGTGGTGTCTGAGGCAGTGGTTGTGTGGTGGTGTCTGAGGAAGGGTTGGGTGGTGGTGTCTGAGTCAGTGTTGGGTGGTGGTGGCTGAGGCAGTGTTGGGTGGTGGTGTCTGAGGCAGTGTTGGGTGGTGGTGTCTAAGATAGTGTTGGGTGGTGGTATCTGAGGAAGTGTTGGGTGGTGGCTTCTGAGTCAGTGTTTTGTGGTGGTGTCTGAGGCAGTGTTGGGTGGTGGTGTCTGAGGCAGTGTTGGGTGGTGGTGTCTGAGGCAGTGTTGGGTGGTGGTGTCTAAGATAGTGTTGGGTGGTGGTGTCTGAGGCAGTGGTTGTGTGGTGGTGTCTGAGGAAGGGTTGGGTGGTGGCTGATGTAGTGTTGGGTGGTGGTGTCTGAGGCAGTGTTGGGTGGTGGTGTGTGAAGAAGTGTTGGGTGGTAGTGCCTGAGCTAGTTTTGTGTGGCGGTGTGTGAGGCAGTGTTGGGTAGTGGTTTATTAGGAAGTGTTGGGTAGTTGTGTCTTAGGCAGTGTTGGGTGGTGGTGTCTGAGGCAGTGTTGGGTGGTGGAGTCTGAGGGAGTGTTTGGTGGTGGTGTCTGAGGCAGTGTTGGGTGGTGGTGTCTCAGGCAGTGTTGGGTGGTGGTGTCTCAGGCAGTATTGGGTGGTGGTGTCTGAGGCAGTGTTGGGTGGTGGTGTCTGAGGCAGTGTTGGGTTGTGGTGTCTGAGGCAGTGTTGGCTGGTGGTGTCTGAGGCAGTGTTGGGTGGTGGTGTCTGAGGAAGGGTTGGGTGGTGGTGTCTGAGGCAGTGTTGATTGGTGGTGTCTGAGGCAGTGTTGGGTGGTGGTGTCTGAGGAAGGGTTGAGTTGTGGTGTCTGAGGCAGTGTTAGGTGGTGGTGTCTGAGGCAGTGTTTGGTGGTGGTGTCTGAGGCACTGTTGGGTGGTAATGTCTGAAATAGTGATGGGTCGTGGTGTCTGAGGCAGTGTTGGGTAGTGATGTCTTAGGCAGTGTTGGGTGGTGGTGTCTGAGGCAGTGTTGGGTTTTGGTGTCTGAGGCAGTGTTGGGTGGTAGTGTCTGAGGCAGTGTTGAGTGATGGTGTCTGAGGCAGTGTTGGGTGGTTGTGTCTGAGGCAGTGTTGGGTGGTTATGTCTGAGGCAGTGTTGGGTGGTTGTGTCTGAGGCAGTGTTGGGTGGTTGTGTCTGAGGCAGTGTTGGGTGGTGGTGTCTGATGCAGTGTTGGGTGGTGGTGTCTGAGGCAGTGTAGGGTGGTGGTGTCTGAGGCAGTGTTAAGTGGTGGTGTCTGAGGGAGTGTTTGGTGGTGGTGTCTGAGGCAGTGTTGGCTGGTGGTGTCTGAGGCAGTGTTGGCTGGTGGTGTCTGAGGCAGTGTTGGGTGGTGGTGTCTGAGGCAGTGTTGGGTGGTGGTGTCTGAGATAGTGTTTGGTGGTGGTGTCTGAGGCACTGTTGGGTGGTGATGTCTTATTGCAGTGTAGGGTGGTGGTGTCTGAGGCAGTGTTGGGTTTTGGTGTCTGAGGCAGTGTTGGGTGGTGGTGTCTGAGGCAGTGTTGGGTGGTAGTGTCTGAGGCAGTGTTGGGTGGTAGTGTCTGAGGCAGTGTTGAGTGGTGGTGTCTGAGGCAGTGTTGGGTGGTAGTGTCTGAGGCAGTGTTGGGTGGTGGTGTCTGAGGCAGTGTTGGGTGGTGGTGTCTGAGGTAGTGTTGGGTGGTGGTGCCTGAGGCAGTGTTGGGTTTTGGTGTCTGAGGCTGTGTTGGGTTTTGGTGTCTGAGGCAGTGTTGGGTTTTGGTGTCTGAGGCAGTGTTGGGTTTTGGTGTCTGAGGCAGTGTTGGGTTTTGGTGTCAGAGGCAGTGTTGGGTGGTGGTGTCTGAGGCAGTGTTGGGTGGTGGTGTCTGAGGCAGTGGTTGTGTTTTGGTGTCTGAGGCAGTGTTGGGTGGTGGTGTCTGAGGCAGTGTTGGGTGGTGGTGTCTGAGGCAGTGTTGGGTGGTGGTGTCTAAGGCAGTGTTGGGTGGTGGTGTCTGAGGCAGTGTTGGGTGGTGGTATCTGAGGCAGTGTTGGGTGGTGGTGTCTGAGGCAGTGTTGGGTGGTGGTGTCTGAGGCAGTATTGGGTGGTGGTGTCTGAGGCAGTGTTGGGTTTTGGTGTCTGAGGCAGTGTTGGGTGGTGGTGCCTGAGGCAGTGTTGGGTGGTGGTGTCTGAGGCAGTGTTGGGTGGTGGTGTCTGAGGAATTGTTGTGTGGAGGTGTCTGAAATAGTGTTGGGTGGTGGTGTCTTGGGCAGTGTTGGGTGGTGGTATCTGAGGAAGTGTTGGGTGGTGGTGTCTGATGTAGTGTTGGGTGGTGGTGTCTTGGGCAGTGTTGGGTGGTGGTATATGAGGAAGTGTTGGGTGGTGGTGTCTGATGTAGTGTTGGGTGGTGGTGGCTGATGTAGTGTTGGGTGGTGGTGTCTGAGGCAGTGTTGGGTGGTGGTGTCTGAGGCAGTGTTGGGTGGTGGTGTCTGAGGCAGTGTTGGGTGGTGGTGTCTCAGGCAGTATTGGGTGGTGGTGTCTGAGGCAGTGTTGGGTGGTGGTGTCTGAGGCAGTGTTGGGTTGTGGTGTCTGAGGAAGTGTTGGCTGGTGGTGTCTGAGGCAGTGTTGGGTGGTGGTGTCTGAGGAAGGGTTGGGTGGTTGTGTCTGAGGCAGTGTTGGGTGGTGGTGTCTGAGGCAGTGTTGGGTGGTGGTGTCTGAGGCAGTGTTAGGTGGTGGTGTCTGAGGCAGAGTTGGGTTTTAGTGTCTGAGGCAGTGTTAGGTTTTGGTGTCTGAGGCAGTGTTAAGTTTTGGTGTCTGAGGCAGTATTGGGTTTTGGTGTCTGAGGCAATGTTGGGTTTTGGTGTCTGAGGCAGTGTTGGGTGGTGGTGTCTGAGGCAGTGTTGGGTGGTGGTGTCTGAGGCAGTGTTGGGTGGTGGTGTCTGAGGCAGTGGTTGTGTTTTGGTGTCCGAGGCAGTGTTGGGTTGTGGTGTCTGAGGCAGTGTTGGGTGGTGGTGTCTGAGGCAGTGTTGGGTGGTGGTGTCTGAGGAAGGGTTGGGTGGTTGTGTCTGAGGCAGTGTTGGGTGGTGGTGTCTGAGGCAGTGTTGGGTGGTGGTGTCTGAGGCAGTGTTGGGTGGTGGTGTCTGAGGAAGGGTTGGGTGGTTGTGTCTGAGGCAGTGTTGGGTGGTGGTGTCTTAGGCAGTGTTGGGTGGGGGTGTCTGAGGCAGTGTTGGATGGTGGTGTCTTAGACAGTGTTGGGTGGTGGTGTCTGAGGCAGTGTTTGATGGTGGTGTCTGAGGCACTGTTGGGTAGTAGTGTTTGAAATAGTGTTGGGTGGTTGTGACTGAGGCACTGTTTGGTGGTGATGTCTGAGGCAGTGTTTTGTGGTGGTGTCTGAGGCAGTGTTGGGTGGTGGTGTCTGAGGCAGTGTTGGGTGGTGGTGCCTGAGGCAGTGGTTGTGTGGTGGTGTCTTAGGCAGTGTTGGGTGGTGGTGTCTGAGGCACTGTTGGGTTGTGGTGTCTGAGGCAGTGTTGGGTTGTGGTGTCTGAGGCAGTGTTGGGTTTTGGTGTCTGAGGCGGTGTTGGGTGGTGGTGTCTGAGGCAGTGTTGGGTGGTGGTGTCTGAGGCAGTGGTGGGTGGTGGTGTCTGAGGCAGTGTTGGGTGGTGTGGGAACCGACCTGTGAGATTTATATTTATTTAATTTATATGAATTTATATTTACGTTAATTTATATACTTCGATAGCAATTTGTATAATGATAAGTGGACTGTATTTCTGCAATAATCTCAATCTCACAAATCGATCCTCTACACATTAGGGGGGGTTAAATTAATATATATGCAGCCAATCAAACTACAGTAATAGACTACATACTATTAAACATTGAAGAGGTTCCTTATCTTATAGTACAGCAGGTTAGTCCACCAGGTATAACTAGGGTGTAGACACCAAATTATCCTCTTTGAGGTAGCTTCCATATCACCCAGTAACTGGTGCACAAATCCTTCCTCGTCTTGACCTGTCAAAAGTGCGCTAGCTGTGAAGCCAGAATCCTATATATGACAAGTATATCAGAGAAAACAGTACATGGAACATGAGGACCTGGCTTAATTACCTTTAGTTTGAGGCTTCCATGTGATCTAACCGGATAACCCTACCCAATGACATTAATGGCCACTAATGATAGATAATGGGTTTCGGATAGACACTTAACTTGAATTTGTAGACAGCGTGTTGATAATGGTACACTTTTAGTTTCCATAACACTACGTCCAAGTAAATTTAACAGGAGCCGAATTTGCTCCCGTGTGAGCCTCTGGTCTAGTATAAACAATGGCTGCCCTCCTTCCTCAGTCTGACGCCTGGCTTACATTGTCCAGATGTCCAAAGGTGATAGAAGGGTCACATTTACTCTACTTTAATATTGATAATTAAGTTAATTTATATAAGATGTTTTTATGATGGTAAAGTCCAAAGACTAATGTATTTAAGAATAATTCCCACCATAATAGGTGGTGAATTATAATAGTGTGTGGTGATGATATCCCGTTTTCTTTAGACGGTAATTCCACTACAAGTTACGTTTTCTATGGGTAACTTGTTGGTAATACAGCAGCTATTATCTGTATGATATTAAATGGTGTCGGATTTTCCGACATAATTCCCCAGGGGGCTGCTCACGGGTCGAAGTCCTCTTTAGAACAGACGAACACCGATACTCCTCCTTCGAATTATTAGATTAATCACACATTTGTGCGTCTGTTCGTACAGGACGGATGTCCCGTACTAGAGTTGTAGGGGTTAGAAGTCTAATGCGATTTCATTTCCCTGTCAACTCTTGAAAGGCTAATATTCAAGCCTTATTACATATTATTTAACCCAGAAGACTGAATGTGATCAAGTACTACAGTCAAGTATGATTCAGGGACTGCAGTGAGATCAGTGACTTTAGATATAACTTGAAGTTTCTTCAGGTAACTGGTCACTGATATATAAACACTGAGGCCCATGGAATACATCTTGATTAAATAATAAATGTATCAAATCAGTCATCAGATTTATTGGGGTTTAATTTAGTTAATTGATTCAGAAGATTGAATAGCTCATCATTAAAGTAAAGTATGGTTCTGAGACTGCAGTGGGTTCAGTGACATTGGTCGCAGTGACTTGTAGCTGTTTTAGGCTACTGTTCACTGACTTGCTACTGAGGCCTCATGAACTCATCTTCAGCTTTAAATGATGATACTAACATCAACTTCTGTTGGTATAGTCAGCTGTAATCTCCTTAGTATAATGCTACTGGAGAAATATAATCAGCTGACAAATTTAGATTCTATTGGTATTGTTTATCTGCAGGCATAGGTCTCCTCAGGCTTGATACTGGGCCTGAGAGTAATTTACCTCCTGCAGAGTTTAACATGGTTATACCCTGATATTTAGTAGGGCTACCGATGAATCGATGGCAATAGTCTGTCCCTACAAGGAGACCGAAGTCGGTGAGGTGATCAGACTTAATATTATCTGCCAATTTTATTCCTCTATTTCTCAGGAATTTGGCTGTTGCTCTCAGACCTTGAACTTGTAGGTCTACTGGTATTTTGTCCACCACAATGGCTTGTACTCGACAGATGTACCTGCCTAAACGTACTGATGGTTGTACCACCTGGTAGACTTGAGGTCCTGCATCTGTTACAAACCCTGAGATGTTGAATGACATCTGGGCTACAGGCCTTAATTGTAATTCATCTGCCAACTTTTTAGTGATATATGTTCTCTGGGATCCTTGGTCAAACAACCCACGGGTATGGACCTTGGCCCTCTTATTCAGGATGGTAATTTGGGCAGTAGGCAAAGTCGTATTACCTTTAGACTTTGCCGATTGGACACTCTTTGTTTGTTGCACCTTGCAGTACTGTACTGTGGTGGGAATGCTATCTTCCACCTTGGGGTTTGGAGACGTTGTTTTGGTGTCTCTGCACAATGCTGCATGGTGCTGACCTTTGTTACACCTATTACAGGTGTGTAATTGGGTATCACAATCCTTGATGTTATGTTTCCTGAGGCACCTCGTGCAATGTTGCAAATCTTTGAGTCGCTCAACACGGGCGTCACTATCAGGAAAATTAGAGCAGTGGTACATTGAATGTTTCTCATTGCAGAACAAACATGTTCCATAGTTTCCAGTACCCTTTGGTGTCACGTTCTTGGGTGACACAGTAACTATAGGCTTGGAGGGTCCCACTGCATATACGCCCACACTGCCACTGTTCCACTTTGGTGTTGAATTATATTGTCTAGATTGATTTGGAGTACCTTTGGTACTCTGTGGTTTACTATTATTGGTTTCTGAGGGTTTACTTGGTGGTTTTAATTTGTCATGTGTTCGTAATTGATGAACTACTGACTTTAAACCTTCAGATATTTCATTCATGGATAAGATACTTTTATTGTAATGAGCACTCATTTGTCTCAATATGTCCCTAGGTACTTTCTCCTGGACAATTATTTTCAAGACCCACTCAGCCCCGTTTGTATCTGCTGTCAGGCTGAGGGCATTGATCAATGATTCTACCTCCAGCTTGAAGACTTGGAGTGAATCAACTGAAGCCTCCGGTGGGGGTAAATGCAACAGCTCATGAACTAAATGTGATGTTCTTACTTCTGGATCAGCATAATTATCCTTGAGGAGTTTTACTGCCAGATCATAGCCATCATTAGTTAATCTCAGATGGGATACTACTGTTTTAGCCTCACCTGATAATTGGCCTTGCAAATAAGAGAATTTACTACTCTTTGGTAAAGATTGTTTTGAGTCTACAAGGTCAACGAATTTGTTCCAAAATTCATCCCAATCTTCCTCATCTTTTCCTGAGAAAGTGGGTAAATTAATTGGAGGGAGTCGAGCTTCTGCTTGACTCGTATTAGATGCAACTGTTGTTGTTGTTGCTGTTGTTGCCTTGTTCTGGGCAATTAATTTGACATAAGGCTGTAACGTGGCCTGAGTGTGATCTTCATAATTCGCAAGATCAACCATAATGTCGTCTATTTCTGTTTCTGATAAATTAGTGTTGGCAAGTTCAGCCACATATGTTGCTATTTGACATTTGATTTGCTCAAATTTACCTGCAGCTGCTTGATAATAGCTTTCCAGGTCAGCATAATCAACTGTTGATTGTTGTGACAAATCTTCACATTTCTTGATCTGTCTTGTTAAGTGGCCTTTAAGACCTGCAAGGGTTCTTTTCATTCTCCCTGCATTATCCATACTGGCTCGTTGGTGAAGCCTTGTGGGGCTTGTACTTGGGCTGCTCATAATACTGAACAAGCTCTAATGGTAGCCTAGGGTAAATTCTGAACTCACTAGGCAATAATCCTACCTCTACTAGAGGTTAGCACTTAAAATTAATACACATTATATATATACAATCATACACACTAATGATTTGAGTGATAAACCAGTGTCACTGGAAGTACCTTTAGGTTAGCTCTTCTATATCACCCTAGGATGGTAGAGACACTAATTAATCACTCAAAGGTGTAATGATCATAAGTAATTTATTATATATACAACTCAACTCGAGTTGATAAAAATTACACCCAAAATAGGGTCTGGACCATTCATTAATGGTGTAGGTTGATCAATATAGTACAACTGACTATGGTAATAATGGGACTAGGATGAACAATAATAGTTCAACTAGTCAATGGTAATATCCTACCCTGTTGTGGGTTGGCAATTAGTAAATATTATACTGTGATCACTAGTGCAATATATATTAAATAATTCTCTATTTTGGAGAAATAATATACACAATTATTGATAATAGCCTCTTAATTAGCCTCTATGAAACTTCTAATATTATCTAGAAGTATTAAATATTATTAGTGACCTCGCGAAATAAAGTCCACAAAATTCGTAGATAATCTCTCGCGAAATGTAACACCACGAAATCCGTGAACAATCTCGCGAAGACACAGTCACTAATTTGGCTGGATTCTATATTAGCGCTGTCATTTCACGAAATAACACGCCACCAAATATCTGTGGGTGTGCATGAAACCGCTGACGAAGGCTGAACTGGGCTGAGGGAGGCTCCTGAGCTCCCACGAGGCTTCGCCGCTGTCTTTGACTGGCTGGCTTTGTTTAAATAACACTGCACTAGTATATTTAATGAATCCACTGGATAACTGGTTCATCCGGTACTAAGATGACCAAATGTGGGTTCAAAGGACCGAATATTCCGGTTCCGAAGGTCCAAATAATGTGGGAACCGACCTGTGAGATTTATATTTATTTAATTTATATGAATTTATATTTACGTTAATTTATATACTTCGATAGCAATTTGTATAATGATAAGTGGACTGTATTTCTGCAATAATCTCAATCTCACAAATCGATCCTCTACACATTAGGGGGGGTTAAATTAATATATATGCAGCCAATCAAACTACAGTAATAGACTACATACTATTAAACATTGAAGAGGTTCCTTATCTTATAGTACAGCAGGTTAGTCCACCAGGTATAACTAGGGTGTAGACACCAAATTATCCTCTTTGAGGTAGCTTCCATATCACCCAGTAACTGGTGCACAAATCCTTCCTCGTCTTGACCTGTCAAAAGTGCGCTAGCTGTGAAGCCAGAATCCTATATATGACAAGTATATCAGAGAAAACAGTACATGGAACATGAGGACCTGGCTTAATTACCTTTAGTTTGAGGCTTCCATGTGATCTAACCGGATAACCCTACCCAATGACATTAATGGCCACTAATGATAGATAATGGGTTTCGGATAGACACTTAACTTGAATTTGTAGACAGCGTGTTGATAATGGTACACTTTTAGTTTCCATAACACTACGTCCAAGTAAATTTAACAGGAGCCGAATTTGCTCCCGTGTGAGCCTCTGGTCTAGTATAAACAATGGCTGCCCTCCTTCCTCAGTCTGACGCCTGGCTTACATTGTCCAGATGTCCAAAGGTGATAGAAGGGTCACATTTACTCTACTTTAATATTGATAATTAAGTTAATTTATATAAGATGTTTTTATGATGGTAAAGTCCAAAGACTAATGTATTTAAGAATAATTCCCACCATAATAGGTGGTGAATTATAATAGTGTGTGGTGATGATATCCCGTTTTCTTTAGACGGTAATTCCACTACAAGTTACGTTTTCTATGGGTAACTTGTTGGTAATACAGCAGCTATTATCTGTATGATATTAAATGGTGTCGGATTTTCCGACAGGTGGTGGTGTCTCAGGCAGTGTTGGGTGGTGGTGTCTCAGGCAGTATTGGGTGGTGGTGTCTGAGGCAGTGTTGGGTGGTGGTGTCTGAGGCAGTGTTGGGTTGTGGTGTCTGAGGCAGTGTTGGCTGGTGGTGTCTGAGGCAGTGTTGGGTGGTGGTGTCTGAGGAAGGGTTGGGTTTTGGTGTCTGAGGCAGTGTTGATTGGTGGTGTCTGAGGCAGTGTTGGGTGGTGGTGTCTGAGGAAGGGTTGAGTTGTGGTGTCTGAGGCAGTGTTAGGTGGTGGTGTCTGAGGCAGTGTTTGGTGGTGGTGTCTGAGGCACTGTTGGGTGGTAATGTCTGAAATAGTGATGGGTCGTGGTGTCTGAGGCAGTGTTGGGTAGTGATGTCTTAGGCAGTGTTGGGTGGTGGTGTCTGAGGCAGTGTTGGGTTTTGGTGTCTGAGGCAGTGTTGGGTGGTAGTGTCTGAGGCAGTGTTGAGTGATGGTGTCTGAGGCAGTGTTGGGTGGTTGTGTCTGAGGCAGTGTTGGGTGGTTATGTCTGAGGCAGTGTTGGGTGGTTGTGTCTGAGGCAGTGTTGGGTGGTTGTGTCTGAGGCAGTGTTGGGTGGTGGTGTCTGATGCAGTGTTGGGTGGTGGTGTCTGAGGCAGTGTAGGGTGGTGGTGTCTGAGGCAGTGTTAAGTGGTGGTGTCTGAGGGAGTGTTTGGTGGTGGTGTCTGAGGCAGTGTTGGCTGGTGGTGTCTGAGGCAGTGTTGGCTGGTGGTGTCTGAGGCAGTGTTGGGTGGTGGTGTCTGAGGCAGTGTTGGGTGGTGGTGTCTGAGATAGTGTTTGGTGGTGGTGTCTGAGGCACTGTTGGGTGGTGATGTCTTATTGCAGTGTAGGGTGGTGGTGTCTGAGGCAGTGTTGGGTTTTGGTGTCTGAGGCAGTGTTGGGTGGTGGTGTCTGAGGCAGTGTTGGGTGGTAGTGTCTGAGGCAGTGTTGGGTGGTAGTGTCTGAGGCAGTGTTGAGTGGTGGTGTCTGAGGCAGTGTTGGGTGGTAGGTGTCTGAGGCAGTGTTGGGTGGTGGTGTCTGAGGCAGTGTTGGGTGGTGGTGTCTGAGGTAGTGTTGGGTGGTGGTGCCTGAGGCAGTGTTGGGTTTTGGTGTCTGAGGCTGTGTTGGGTTTTGGTGTCTGAGGCAGTGTTGGGTTTTGGTGTCTGAGGCAGTGTTGGGTTTTGGTGTCTGAGGCAGTGTTGGGTTTTGGTGTCTGAGGCAGTGTTGGGTGGTGGTGTCTGAGGCAGTGTTGGGTGGTGGTGTCTGAGGCAGTGGTTGTGTTTTGGTGTCTGAGGCAGTGTTGGGTGGTGGTGTCTGAGGCAGTGTTGGGTGGTGGTGTCTGAGGCAGTGTTGGGTGGTGGTGTCTAAGGCAGTGTTGGGTGGTGGTGTCTGAGGCAGTGTTGGGTGGTGGTATCTGAGGCAGTGTTGGGTGGTGGTGTCTGAGGCAGTGTTGGGTGGTGGTGTCTGAGGCAGTATTGGGTGGTGGTGTCTGAGGCAGTGTTGGGTTTTGGTGTCTGAGGCAGTGTTGGGTGGTGGTGCCTGAGGCAGTGTTGGGTGGTGGTGTCTGAGGCAGTGTTGGGTGGTGGTGTCTGAGGAATTGTTGTGTGGAGGTGTCTGAAATAGTGTTGGGTGGTGGTGTCTTGGGCAGTGTTGGGTGGTGGTATCTGAGGAAGTGTTGGGTGGTGGTGTCTGATGTAGTGTTGGGTGGTGGTGTCTTGGGCAGTGTTGGGTGGTGGTATATGAGGAAGTGTTGGGTGGTGGTGTCTGATGTAGTGTTGGGTGGTGGTGGCTGATGTAGTGTTGGGTGGTGGTGTCTGAGGCAGTGTTGGGTGGTGGTGTCTGAGGCAGTGTTGGGTGGTGGTGTCTGAGGCAGTGTTGGGTGGTGGTGTCTCAGGCAGTATTGGGTGGTGGTGTCTGAGGCAGTGTTGGGTGGTGGTGTCTGAGGCAGTGTTGGGTTGTGGTGTCTGAGGAAGTGTTGGCTGGTGGTGTCTGAGGCAGTGTTGGGTGGTGGTGTCTGAGGAAGGGTTGGGTGGTTGTGTCTGAGGCAGTGTTGGGTGGTGGTGTCTGAGGCAGTGTTGGGTGGTGGTGTCTGAGGCAGTGTTAGGTGGTGGTGTCTGAGGCAGAGTTGGGTTTTAGTGTCTGAGGCAGTGTTAGGTTTTGGTGTCTGAGGCAGTGTTAAGTTTTGGTGTCTGAGGCAGTATTGGGTTTTGGTGTCTGAGGCAATGTTGGGTTTTGGTGTCTGAGGCAGTGTTGGGTGGTGGTGTCTGAGGCAGTGTTGGGTGGTGGTGTCTGAGGCAGTGTTGGGTGGTGGTGTCTGAGGCAGTGTTGGGTGGTGGTGTCTGAGGCAGTGGTTGGGGTTTGGTGTCCGAGGCAGTGTTGGGTTGTGGTGTCTGAGGCAGTGTTGGGTGGTGGTGTCTGAGGCAGTGTTGGGTGGTGGTGTCTGAGGAAGGGTTGGGTGGTGGTGTCTGAGGCAGTGTTGGGTGGTGGTGTCTGAGGCAGTGTTGGGTGGTGGTGTCTGAGGCAGTGTTAGGTGGTGGTGTCTGAGGCAGTGTTGGGTGGTGGTGTCTGAGGCAGTGTTAGGTGTTGGTGTCTGAGGCAGTGTTGGGTTGTGGTGTCTGAGGCAGTGTTGGGTTTGGTGTCTGAGGCAGTGTTGGGTTTTGGTGTCTGAGGCAGTGTTGGGTGGTGGTGTCTGAGGCAGTGTTGGGTGGTGGTGTCTGAGGCAGTGTTGGGTGGTGGTGTCTGAGGCAGTGGTTGGGTGTTGGTGTCTGAGGCAGTGTTGGGTGGTGGTGTCTGAGGCAGTGTTGGGTGGTGGTGTCTGAGGCAGTGTTGGGTTGTGGTGTCTGAGGCAGTGTTGGGTGGTGGTGTCTGAGGCAGTGTTGGGTGGTGGTGTCTGAGGCAGTGTTGGGTGGTGGTGTCTGAGGCAGTGTTGGGTGGTGGTGTCTGAGGCAGTGTTGGGTGGTGGTGTCTGAGGCAGTGTTGGGTGGTGGTGTCTGAGGCAGTGTTGGGTGGTGGTGTCTGAGGCAGTGTTGGTGGTGGTGTCTGAGGCAGTGTTGTGTGGTGGTGTCTGAGGCAGTGTTGGGTGGTGGTGTCTGAGGCAGTGTTGGCTGGTGGTGTCTGAGGCAGTGTTGGGTGGTGGTGTCTGAGGCAGTGTTGGGTGGTGGTGTCTGAGATAGTGTTTGGTGGTGGTGTCTGAGGCACTGTTGGGTGGTGATGTCTTATTGCAGTGTAGGGTGGTGGTGTCTGAGGCAGTGTTGGGTTTTGGTGTCTGAGGCAGTGTTGGGTGGTGGTGTCTGAGGCAGTGTTGGGTGGTAGTGTCTGAGGCAGTGTTGGGTGGTAGTGTCTGAGGCAGTGTTGAGTGGTGGTGTCTGAGGCAGTGTTGGGTGGTGGTGTCTGAGGCAGTGTTGGGTGGTGGTGTCTGAGGCAGTGTTGGGTGGTGGTGTCTGAGGTAGTGTTGGGTGGTGGTGCCTGAGGCAGTGTTGGGTTTTGGTGTCTGAGGCTGTGTTGGGTTTTGGTGTCTGAGGCAGTGTTGGGTTTTGGTGTCTGAGGCAGTGTTGGGTTTTGGTGTCTGAGGCAGTGTTGGGTTTTGGTGTCTGAGGCAGTGTTGGGTGGTGGTGTCTGAGGCAGTGTTGGGTGGTGGTGTCTGAGGCAGTGGTTGTGTTTTGGTGTCTGAGGCAGTGTTGGGTGGTGGTGTCTGAGGCAGTGTTGGGTGGTGGTGTCTGAGGCAGTGTTGGGTGGTGGTGTCTAAGGCAGTGTTGGGTGGTGGTGTCTGAGGCAGTGTTGGGTGGTGGTATCTGAGGCAGTGTTGGGTGGTGGTGTCTGAGGCAGTGTTGGGTGGTGGTGTCTGAGGCAGTATTGGGTGGTGGTGTCTGAGGCAGTGTTGGGTTTTGGTGTCTGAGGCAGTGTTGGGTGGTGGTGCCTGAGGCAGTGTTGGGTGGTGGTGTCTGAGGCAGTGTTGGGTGGTGGTGTCTGAGGAATTGTTGTGTGGAGGTGTCTGAAATAGTGTTGGGTGGTGGTGTCTTGGGCAGTGTTGGGTGGTGGTATCTGAGGAAGTGTTGGGTGGTGGTGTCTGATGTAGTGTTGGGTGGTGGTGTCTTGGGCAGTGTTGGGTGGTGGTATATGAGGAAGTGTTGGGTGGTGGTGTCTGATGTAGTGTTGGGTGGTGGTGGCTGATGTAGTGTTGGGTGGTGGTGTCTGAGGCAAGTGTTGGGTGGTGGTGTCTGAGGCAGTGTTGAGTGGTGGTGTCTGAGGCAGTGTTGGGTGGTGGTGTCTCAGGCAGTATTGGGTGGTGGTGTCTGAGGCAGTGTTGGGTGGTGGTGTCTGAGGCAGTGTTGGGTTGTGGTGTCTGAGGCAGTGTTGGCTGGTGGTGTCTGAGGCAGTGTTGGGTGGTGGTGTCTGAGGAAGGGTTGGGTGGTGGTGTCTGAGGCAGTGTTGGGTGGTGGTGTCTGAGGCAGTGTTGGGTGGTGGTGTCTGAGGCAGTGTTAGGGTGGTGGTGTCTGAGGCAGTGTTGGGTTTTGGTGTCTGAGGCAGTGTTGGGTTTTGGTGTCTGAGGCAGTGTTAGGTTTGGTGTCTGAGGCAGTGTTGGGTTTTGGTGTCTGAGGCAGTGTTGGGTTTTGGTGTCTGAGGCAGTGTTGGGTGGTGGTGTCTGAGGCAGTGTTGGGTGGTGGTGTCTGAGGCAGTGTTGGGTGGTGGTGTCTGAGGCAGTGTTGGGTGGTGGTGTCTAAGATAGTGTTGGATGGTGGTGTCTGAGGCAGTGGTTGTGTGGTGGTGTCTGAGGAAGGGTTGGGTGGTGGTGTCTGAGTCAGTGTTGGGTGGTGGTGTCTGAGGCAGTGTTGGGTGGTGGTGTCTGAGGCAGTGTTGGGTGGTGGTGTCTAAGATAGTGTTGGGTGGTGGTATCTGAGGAAGTGTTGGGTGGTGGTTTCTGAGTCAGTGTTGGGTGGTGGTGTCTGAGGCAGTGTTGGGTGGTGGTGTCTGAGGCAGTGTTGGGTGGTGGTGTCTGAGGCAGTGTTGGGTGGTGGTGTCTAAGATAGTGTTGGGTGGTGGTGTCTGAGGCAGTGGTTGTGTGGTGGTGTCTGAGGAAGGGTTGGGTGGTGGCTGATGTAGTGTTGGGTGGTGGTGTCTGAGGCAGTGTTGGGTGGTGGTGTGTGAAGAAGTGTTGGGTGGTAGTGCCTGAGCTAGTTTTGTGTGGCGGTGTGTGAGGCAGTGTTGGGTAGTGGTTTATTAGGAAGTGTTGGGTAGTTGTGTCTTAGGCAGTGTTGGGTGGTGGTGTCTGAGGCAGTGTTGGGTGGTGGAGTCTGAGGGAGTGTTTGGTGGTGGTGTCTGAGGCAGTGTTGGGTGGTGGAGTCTGAGGGAGTGTTTGGTGGTGGTGTCTGAGGCACTGTTGGGTGCTAGTGTCTGAAATAGTGTTGGGTGGTGGTGTCTGAGGCACTGTTGGGTGGTAGTGTCTGAAATAGTGTTGGGTGGTGGTGTCTGAGGCAGTGTTGGGTACTGGTGTCGTCTTAGGCAGTGTTGGGTGGTGGTGTCTGAGGCAGTGTTGGGTTTTGGTGTCTGAGGCGGTGTTGGGTGGTGGTGTCTGATGCAGTGTTGGGTGGTGGTGTCTGAGGCAGTGTAGGGTGGTGGTGTCTGAGGCAGTGTTAGGTGGTGGTGTCTGAGGGAGTGTTTGGTGGTGGTGTCTGAGGCAGTGTTGGGTGGTGGTGTCTGAGGCAGTGTTGGCTGGTGGTGTCTGAGGCAGTGTTGGGTGGTGGTGTCTGAGGCAGTGTTGGGTACTGGTGTCGTCTTAGGCAGTGTTGGGTGGTGGTGTCTGAGGCAGTGTTGGGTGGTAGTGTCTGAGGCAGTGTTGGGTGGTGGTGTCTGAGGCAGTGTTGGGTGGTGGTGTCTGAGGCAGTGTTGGGTGGTGGTGTCTGAGGCAGTGTTGGGTGGTGGTGTCTGAGGCAGTATTGGGTGGTGGTGTCTGAGGCAGTGTTGGGTGTTGGTGTCTGAGGCATGTGTTGGGTTGTGGTGTCTGAGGCAGTGTTGGGTTGTGGTGTCTGAGGCAGTGTTGGGTTGTGGTGTCTGAGGCAGTGTTGGGTGTTGGTGTCTGAGGCAGTGTTGGGTGGTGGTGTCTGAGGCAGTGTTGGGTGGTGGTGTCTGAGGCAGTGTTGGTGTTTGGTGTCTGAGGCAGTGTTGGGTGGTGGTGTCTGAGGCAGTGTTGGGTGGTGGTGTCTGAGGCAGTGTTGGGTTGTGGTGTCTGAGGCAGTGTTGGGTGGTGGTGTCTGAGGCAGTGTTGGGTGGTGGTGTCTGAGGCAGTGTTGGGTGGTGGTGTCTGAGGCAGTGTTAGGGTGGTGGTGTCTGAGGCAGTGTTGGGTGGTGGTGTCTGAGGCAGTATTGGGTGGTGGTGTCTGAGGCAGTGTTGGGTGGTGGTGTCTGAGGCAGTGTTGGGTGGTGGTGTCTGAGGCAGTGTTGGGTACTGGTGTCGTCTGAGGCAGTGTTGGGTGGTAGGTGTCTGAGGCAGTGTTGGGTGGTAGTGTCTGAGGCAGTGTTGAGTGGTGGTGTCTGAGGCAGTGTTGGGTGGTGGTGTCTGAGGCAGTGTTGGGTGGTGGTGTCTGAGGCAGTGTTGGGTGGTGGTGTCTGAGGCAGTATTGGGTGGTGGTGTCCTGAGGCAGTGTTGGGTTTTGGTGTCTGAGGCTGTGTTGGGTTTTGGTGTCTGAGGCAGTGTTGGGTTTTGGTGTCTGAGGCAGTGTTGGGTTTTGGTGTCTGAGGCAGTGTTGGGTTTTGGTGTCTGAGGCAGTGTTGGGTGGTGGTGTCTGAGGCAGTGTTGGGTGGTGGTGTCTGAGGCAGTGGTTGTGTTGTGGTGTCTGAGGCAGTGTTGGGTGGTGGTGTCTGAGGCAGTGTTGGGTGGTGGTGTCTGAGGCAGTGTTGGGTGGTGGTGTCTAAGGCAGTGTTGGGTGGTCGTGTCTGAGGCAGTGTTGGGTGGTGGTATCTGAGGCAGTGTTGGGTGGTGGTGTCTGAGGCAGTGTTGGGTGGTGGTGTCTGAGGCAGTATTGGGTGGTGGTGTCTGAGGCAGTGTTGGGTTTTGGTGTCTGAGGCAGTGTTGGGTGGTGGTGCCTGAGGCAGTGTTGGGTGGTGGTGTCTGAGGCAGTGTTGGGTGGTGGTGTCTGAGGAATTGTTGTGTGGAGGTGTCTGAAATAGTGTTGGGTGGTGGTGTCTTGGGCAGTGTTGGGTGGTGGTATCTGAGGAAGTGTTGGGTGGTGGTGTCTGATGTAGTGTTGGGTGGTGGTGTCTTGGGCAGTGTTGGGTGGTGGTATATGAGGAAGTGTTGGGTGGTGGTGTCTGATGTAGTGTTGGGTGGTGGTGGCTGATGTAGTGTTGGGTGGTGGTGTCTGAGGCAGTGTTGGGTGGTGGTGTCTGAGGCAGTGTTGGGTGGTGGTGTCTGAGGCAGTGTTGGGTGGTGGTGTCTCAGGCAGTATTGGGTGGTGGTGTCTGAGGCAGTGTTGGGTTGTGGTGTCTGAGGCAGTCTTGGCTGGTGGTGTCTGAGGCAGTGTTGGGTGGTGGTGTCTGAGGAAGGGTTGGGTGGTGGTGTCTGAGGCAGTGTTGGGTGGTGGTGTCTGAGGCAGTGTTGGGTGGTGGTGTCTGAGGCAGTGTTAGGTGGTGGTGTCTGAGGCAGTGTTGGGTTTTAGTGTCTGAGGCAGTGTTGGGTTTTGGTGTCTGAGGCAGTGTTAAGTTTTGGTGTCTGAGGCAGTGTTGGGTTTTGGTGTCTGAGGCAGTGTTGGGTTTTGGTGTCTGAGGCAGTGTTGGGTGGTGGTGTCTGAGGCAGTGTAGGGTGGTGGTGTCTGAGGCAGTGTTGGGTGGTGGTGTCTGAGGCAGTGTTGGGTGGTGGTGTCTGAGGCAGTGTTGGGTGGTGGTGTCTGAGGCAGTGTTGGGTGGTGGTGTCTGAGGCAGTATTGGGTGGTGGTGTCTGAGGCAGTGTTGGGTTTTGGTGTCTGAGGCAGTGTTGGGTGGTGGTGCCTGAGGCAGTGTTGGGTGGTGGTGTCTGAGGCAGTGTTGGGTGGTGGTGTCTGAGGAATTGTTGTGTGGAGGTGTCTGAAATAGTGTTGGGTGGTGGTGTCTTGGGCAGTGTTGGGTGGTGGTATCTGAGGAAGTGTTGGGTGGTGGTGTCTGATGTAGTGTTGGGTGGTGGTGTCTTGGGCAGTGTTGGGTGGTGGTATATGAGGAAGTGTTGGGTGGTGGTGTCTGATGTAGTGTTGGGTGGTGGTGGCTGATGTAGTGTTGGGTGGTGGTGTCTGAGGCAGTGTTGGGTGGTGGTGTCTGAGGCAGTGTTGGGTGGTGGTGTCTGAGGCAGTGTTGGGTGGTGGTGTCTCAGGCAGTATTGGGTGGTGGTGTCTGAGGCAGTGTTGGGTTGTGGTGTCTGAGGCAGTCTTGGCTGGTGGTGTCTGAGGCAGTGTTGGGTGGTGGTGTCTGAGGAAGGGTTGGGTGGTTGTGTCTGAGGCAGTGTTGGGTGGTGGTGTCTGAGGCAGTGTTGGGTGGTGGTGTCTGAGGCAGTGTTAGGTGGTGGTGTCTGAGGCAGTGTTGGGTTTTAGTGTCTGAGGCAGTGTTGGGTTTTGGTGTCTGAGGCAATGTTAAGTTTTGGTGTCTGAGGCAGTGTTGGGTTTTGGTGTCTGAGGCAGTGTTGGGTTTTGGTGTCTGAGGCAGTGTTGGGTGGTGGTGTCTGAGGAAGTGTTGGGTGGTGGTGTCTGAGGCAGTGTTGGGTGGTGGTGTCTGAGGCAGTGGTTGTGTTTTGGTGTCCGAGGCAGTGTTGGGTTGTGGTGTCTGAGGCAGTGTTGGGTGGTGGTGTCTGAGGCAGTGTTGGGTGGTGGTGTCTGAGGCAGTGTTGGGTGGTGGTGTCTGAGGCAGTGTTGGGTGGTGGTGTCTGAGGCAGTGTTGGGTTTTGGTGTCTGAGGCAGTGTTGGGTGGTGGTGCCTGAGGCAGTTTTGGGTGGTGGTGTCTGAGGCAGTGTTGGGTGGTGGTGCCTGAGACAGTGGTTGGGTGGTTGTGTCTGAGGCAGTGTTGGGTGGTGGTGTCTGAGGCAGTGTTGGGTGGTGGTGTCTGAGGCAGTGTTGGGTGGTGGTGTCTAAGATAGTGTTGGATGGTGGTGTCTGAGGCAGTGGTTGTGTGGTGGTGTCTGAGGAAGGGTTGGGTGGTGGTGTCTGAGTCAGTGTTGGGTGGTGGTGTCTGAGGCAGTGTTGGGTGGTGGTGTCTAAGATAGTGTTGGGTGGTGGTATCTGAGGAAGTGTTGGGTGGTGGTTTCTGAGGCAGTGTTGGGTGGTGGTGTCTGAGGCAGTGTTGGGTGGTGGTGTCTAAGATAGTGTTGGGTGGTGGTGTCTGAGGCAGTGTTGGGTGGTGGTGTCTGAGGCAGTGTTGGGTGGTGGTGTCTGAGGCAGTGTTGGGTGGTGGTGTCTGAGGCAGTGTTGGGTGGTGGTGTCTAAGATAGTGTTGGGTGGTGGTGTCTGAGGCAGTGTTGGGTGGTGGTGTCTGAGGCAGTGTTGGGTGGTGGTGTCTGAGGCAGTGTTGGGTGGTGGTGTCTAAGATAGTGTTGGGTGGTGGTGTCTGAGGCAGTGGTTGTGTGGTGGTGTCTGAGGAAGGGTTGGGTGGTGGCTGATGTAGTGTTGGGTGGTGGTGTCTGAGGCAGTGTTGGGTGGTGGTGTGTGAAGAAGTGTTGGGTGGTAGTGCCTGAGCTAGTTTTGTGTGGCGGTGTGTGAGGCAGTGTTGGGTAGTGGTTTATTAGGAAGTGTTGGGTAGTTGTGTCTTAGGCAGTGTTGGGTGGTGGTGTCTGAGGCAGTGTTGGGTGGTGGAGTCTGAGGGAGTGTTTGGTGGTGGTGTCTGAGGCAGTGTTGGGTGGTGGAGTCTGAGGGAGTGTTTGGTGGTGGTGTCTGAGGCACTGTTGGGTGCTAGTGTCTGAAATAGTGTTGGGTGGTGGTGTCTGAGGCACTGTTGGGTGGTAGTGTCTGAAATAGTGTTGGGTGGTGGTGTCTGAGGCAGTGTTGGGTACTGGTGTCGTCTTAGGCAGTGTTGGGTGGTGGTGTCTGAGGCAGTGTTGGGTTTTGGTGTCTGAGGCGGTGTTGGGTGGTGGTGTCTGATGCAGTGTTGGGTGGTGGTGTCTGAGGCAGTGTAGGGTGGTGGTGTCTGAGGCAGTGTTAAGTGGTGGTGTCTGAGGGAGTGTTTGGTGGTGGTGTCTGAGGCAGTGTTGGGTGGTGGTGTCTGAGGCAGTGTTGGCTGGTGGTGTCTGAGGCAGTGTTGGGTGGTGGTGTCTGAGGCAGTGTTGGGTGGTGGTGTCTGAGATAGTGTTTGGTGGTGGTGTCTGAGGCACTGTTGGGTGGTGATGTCTTATTGCAGTGTAGGGTGGTGGTGTCTGAGGCAGTGTTGGGTTTTGGTGTCTGAGGCAGTGTTGGGTGGTGGTGTCTGAGGCAGTGTTGGGTGGTAGTGTCTGAGGCAGTGTTGGGTGGTAGTGTCTGAGGCAGTGTTGAGTGGTGGTGTCTGAGGCAGTGTTGGGTGGTGGTGTCTGAGGCAGTGTTGGGTGGTGGTGTCTGAGGCAGTGTTGGGTGGTGGTGTCTGAGGTAGTGTTGGGTGGTGGTGCCTGAGGCAGTGTTGGGTTTTGGTGTCTGAGGCAGTGTTGGGTTTTGGTGTCTGAGGCAGTGTTGGGTTTTGGTGTCTGAGGCAGTGTTGGGTTTTGGTGTCTGAGGCAGTGTTGGGTTTTGGTGTCTGAGGCAGTGTTGGGTGGTGGTGTCTGAGGCAGTGTTGGGTGGTGGTGTCTGAGGCAGTGGTTGGGGTTTGGTGTCTGAGGCAGTGTTGGGTGGTGGTGTCTGAGGCAGTGTTGGGTGGTGGTGTCTGAGGCAGTGTTGGGTGGTGGTGTCTAAGGCAGTGTTGGGTGGTGGTGTCTGAGGCAGTGTTGGGTGGTGGTATCTGAGGCAGTGTTGGGTGGTGGTGTCTGAGGCAGTGTTGGGTGGTGGTGTCTGAGGCAGTATTGGGTGGTGGTGTCTGAGGGAGTGTTGGGTGGTGGTGTCTGAGGCAGTGTTGGGTGGTGGTGTCTGAGGCAGTGTTGGCTGGTGGTGTCTGAGGCAGTGTTGGCTGGTGGTGTCTGAGGCAGAGTTGGGTGGTGGTGTCTGAGGTAGTGTTGGGTGGTGGTGCCTGAGGCAGTGTTGGGTTTTGGTGTCTGAGGCTGTGTTGGGTTTGGTGTCTGAGGCAGTGTTGGGTTTTGGTGTCTGAGGCAGTGTTGGGTTTTGGTGTCTGAGGCAGTGTTGGGTTTTGGTGTCTGAGGCAGTGTTGGGTGGTGGTGTCTGAGGCAGTGTTGGGTGGTGGTGTCTGAGGCAGTGGTTGTGTTTTGGTGTCTGAGGCAGTGTTGGGTGGTGGTGTCTGAGGCAGTGTTGGGTGGTGGTGTCTGAGGCAGTGTTGGGTGGTGGTGTCTAAGGCAGTGTTGGGTGGTGGTGTCTGAGGCAGTGTTGGGTGGTGGTATCTGAGGCAGTGTTGGGTGGTGGTGTCTGAGGCAGTGTTGGGTGGTGGTGTCTGAGGCAGTATTGGGTGGTGGTGTCTGAGGGAGTGTTTGGTGGTGGTGTCTGAGGCAGTGTTGGGTGGTGGTGTCTGAGGCAGTGTTGGCTGGTGGTGTCTGAGGCAGTGTTGGCTGGTGGTGTCTGAGGCAGTGTTGGGTGGTGGTGTCTGAGATAGTGTTTGGTGGTGGTGTCTGAGGCACTGTTGGGTGGTGATGTCTTATTGCAGTGTAGGGTGGTGGTGTCTGAGGCAGTGTTGGGTTTTGGTGTCTGAGGCAGTGTTGGGTGGTGGTGTCTGAGGCAGTGTTGGGTGGTAGTGTCTGAGGCAGTGTTGGGTGGTAGTGTCTGAGGCAGTGTTGAGTGGTGGTGTCTGAGGCAGTGTTGGGTGGTGGTGTCTGAGGCAGTGTTGGGTGGTGGTGTCTGAGGCAGTGTTGGGTGGTGGTGTCTGAGGTAGTGTTGGGTGGTGGTGCCTGAGGCAGTGTTGGGTTTTGGTGTCTGAGGCTGTGTTGGGTTTTAGTGTCTGAGGCTGTGTTGGGTTTTGGTGTCTGAGGCAGTGTTGGGTTTTGGTGTCTGAGGCAGTGTTGGGTTTTGGTGTCTGAGGCAGTGTTGGGTGGTGGTGTCTGAGGCAGTGTTGGGTGGTGGTGTCTGAGGCAGTGGTTGTGTTTTGGTGTCTGAGGCAGTGTTGGGTGGTGGTGTCTGAGGCAGTGTTGGGTGGTGGTGTCTGAGGCAGTGTTGGGTGGTGGTGTCTAAGGCAGTGTTGGGTGGTGGTGTCTGAGGCAGTGTTGGGTGGTGGTATCTGAGGCAGTGTTGGGTGGTGGTGTCTGAGGCAGTGTTGGGTGGTGGTGTCTGAGGCAGTATTGGGTGGTGGTGTCTGAGGCAGTGTTGGGTTTTGGTGTCTGAGGCAGTGTTGGGTGGTGGTGCCTGAGGCAGTGTTGGGTGGTGGTGTCTGAGGCAGTGTTGGGTGGTGGTGTCTGAGGAATTGTTGTGTGGAGGTGTCTGAAATAGTGTTGGGTGGTGGTGTCTTGGGCAGTGTTGGGTGGTGGTATCTGAGGAAGTGTTGGGTGGTGGTGTCTGATGTAGTGTTGGGTGGTGGTGTCTTGGGCAGTGTTGGGTGGTGGTATATGAGGAAGTGTTGGGTGGTGGTGTCTGATGTAGTGTTGGGTGGTGGTGGCTGATGTAGTGTTGGGTGGTGGTGTCTGAGGCAGTGTTGGGTGGTGGTGTCTGAGGCAGTGTTGGGTGGTGGTGTCTGAGGCAGTGTTGGGTGGTAGTGTCTCAGGCAGTATTGGGTGGTGGTGTCTGAGGCAGTGTTGGGTGGTGGTGTCTGAGGCAGTGTTGGGTTGTGGTGTCTGAGGCAGTGTTGGCTGGTGGTGTCTGAGGCAGTGTTGGGTGGTGGTGTCTGAGGAAGGGTTGGGTGGTGGTGTCTGAGGCAGTGTTGGGTGGTGGTGTCTGAGGCAGTGTTAGGTGGTGGTGTCTGAGGCAGTGTTGGGTTTTAGTGTCTGAGGCAGTGTTGGGTTTTGGTGTCTGAGGCAGTGTTAAGTTTTGGTGTCTGAGGCAGTGTTGGGTTTTGGTGTCTGAGGCAGTGTTGGGTTTTGGTGTCTGAGGCAGTGTTGGGTGGTGGTGTCTGAGGCAGTGTTGGGTGGTGGTGTCTGAGGCAGTGTTGGGTGGTGGTGTCTGAGGCAGTGGTTGTGTTTTGGTGTCTGAGGCAGTGTTGGGTGGTGGTGTCTGAGGCAGTGTTGGGTGGTAGTATCTGAGGCAGTGTTGGGTGGTGGTGTCTGAGGCAGTGTTGGGTGGTGGTGTCTGAGGCAGTATTGGGTGGTGGTGTCTGAGGCAGTGTTGGGTTTTGGTGTCTGAGGCAGTGTTGGGTGGTGGTGCCTGAGGCAGTGTTGGGTGGTGGTGTCTGAGGCAGTGTTGGGTGGTGGTGTCTGAGGAATTGTTGTGTGGAGGTGTCTGAAATAGTGTTGGGTGGTGGTGTCTTGGGCAGTGTTGGGTGGTGGTATCTGAGGAAGTGTTGGGTGGTGGTGTCTGATGTAGTGTTGGGTGGTGGTGTCTTGGGCAGTGTTGGGTGGTGGTATATGAGGAAGTGTTGGGTGGTGGTGTCTGATGTAGTGTTGGGTGGTGGTGGCTGATGTAGTGTTGGGTGGTGGTGTCTGAGGCAGTGTTGGGTGGTGGTGTCTGAGGCAGTGTTGGGTGGTGGTGTCTGAGGCAGTGTTGGGTGGTGGTGTCTCAGGCAGTATTGGGTGGTGGTTTCTGAGTCAGTGTTGGGTGGTGGTGTCTGAGGCAGTGTTGGGTGGTGGTGTCTGAGGCAGTGTTGGGTGGTGGTGTCTGAGGCAGTGTTGGGTGGTGGTGTCTAAGATAGTGTTGGGTGGTGGTGTCTGAGGCAGTGGTTGTGTGGTGGTGTCTGAGGAAGGGTTGGGTGGTGGCTGATGTAGTGTTGGGTGGTGGTGTCTGAGGCAGTGTTGGGTGGTGGTGTGTAAAGAAGTGTTGGGTGGTAGTGCCTGAGCTAGTTTTGTGTGGCGGTGTGTGAGGCAGTGTTGGGTAGTGGTTTATTAGGAAGTGTTGGGTAGTTGTGTCTTAGGCAGTGTTGGGTGGTGGTGTCTGAGGCAGTGTTGGGTGGTGGAGTCTGAGGGAGTGTTTGGTGGTGGTGTCTGAGGCACTGTTGGGTGCTAGTGTCTGAAATAGTGTTGGGTGGTGGTGTCTGAGGCACTGTTGGGTGGTAGTGTCTGAAATAGTGTTGGGTGGTGGTGTCTGAGGCAGTGTTGGGTACTGGTGTCGTCTTAGGCAGTGTTGGGTGGTGGTGTCTGAGGCAGTGTTGGGTTTTGGTGTCTGAGGCGGTGTTGGGTGGTGGTGTCTGATGCAGTGTTGGGTGGTGGTGTCTGAGGCAGTGTAGGGTGGTGTCTGAGGCAGTGTTAAGTGGTGGTGTCTGAGGGAGTGTTTGGTGGTGGTGTCTGAGGCAGTGTTGGGTGGTGGTGTCTGAGGCAGTGTTGGCTGGTGGTGTCTGAGGCAGTGTTGGGTGGTGGTGTCTGAGGCAGTGTTGGGTGGTGGTGTCTGAGATAGTGTTTGGTGGTGGTGTCTGAGGCACTGTTGGGTGGTGATGTCTTATTGCAGTGTAGGGTGGTGGTGTCTGAGGCAGTGTTGGGTTTTGGTGTCTGAGGCAGTGTTGGGTGGTGGTGTCTGAGGCAGTGTTGGGTGGTAGTGTCTGAGGCAGTAGTTGGGTGGTAGTGTCTGAGGCAGTGTTGAGTGGTGGTGTCTGAGGCAGTGTTGGGTGGTGGTGTCTGAGGCAGTGTTGGGTGGTGGTGTCTGAGGCAGTGTTGGGTGGTGGTGTCTGAGGTAGTGTTGGGTGGTGGTGCCTGAGGCAGTGTTGGGTTTTGGTGTCTGAGGCTGTGTTGGGTTTTGGTGTCTGAGGCAGTGTTGGGTTTTGGTGTCTGAGGCAGTGTTGGGTTTTGGTGTCTGAGGCAGTGTTGGGTTTTGGTGTCTGAGGCAGTGTTGGGTGGTGGTGTCTGAGGCAGTGTTGGGTGGTGGTGTCTGAGGCAGTGGTTGTGTTTTGGTGTCTGAGGCAGTGTTGGGTGGTGGTGTCTGAGGCAGTGTTGGGTGGTGGTGTCTGAGGCAGTGTTGGGTGGTGGTGTCTAAGGCAGTGTTGGGTGGTGGTGTCTGAGGCAGTGTTGGGTGGTGGTATCTGAGGCAGTGTTGGGTGGTGGTGTCTGAGGCAGTGTTGGGTGGTGGTGTCTGAGGCAGTATTGGGTGGTGGTGTCTGAGGGAGTGTTTGGTGGTGGTGTCTGAGGCAGTGTTGGGTGCTGGTGTCTGAGGCAGTGTTGGCTGGTGGTGTCTGAGGCAGTGTTGGGTGGTGGTGTCTGAGGCAGTGTTGGGTGGTGGTGTCTGAGATAGTGTTTGGTGGTGGTGTCTGAGGCACTGTTGGGTGGTGATGTCTTATTGCAGTGTAGGGTGGTGGTGTCTGAGGCAGTGTTGGGTTTGGTGTCTGAGGCAGTGTTGGGTGGTGGTGTCTGAGGCAGTGTTGGGTGGTAGTGTCTGAGGCAGTGTTGGGTGGTAGTGTCTGAGGCAGTGTTGAGTGGTGGTGTCTGAGGCAGTGTTGGGTGGTGGTGTCTGAGGCAGTGTTGGGTGGTGGTGTCTGAGGCAGTGTTGGGTGGTGGTGTCTGAGGTAGTGTTGGGTGGTGGTGCCTGAGGCAGTGTTGGGTTTTGGTGTCTGAGGCTGTGTTGGGTTTTAGTGTCTGAGGCAGTGTTGGGTTTTGGTGTCTGAGGCAGTGTTGGGTTTTGGTGTCTGAGGCAGTGTTGGGTTTTGGTGTCTGAGGCAGTGTTGGGTGGTGGTGTCTGAGGCAGTGTTGGGTGGTGGTGTCTGAGGCAGAGGTTGTGTTTTGGTGTCTGAGGCAGTGTTGGGTGGTGGTGTCTGAGGCAGTGTTGGGTGGTGGTGTCTGAGGCAGTGTTGGGTGGTGGTGTCTGAGGCAGTGTTGGGTGGTGGTGTCTGAGGCAGTGTTGGGTGGTGGTATCTGAGGCAGTGTTGGGTGGTGGTGTCTGAGGCAGTGTTGGGTGGTGGTGTCTGAGGCAGTATTGGGTGGTGGTGTCTGAGGCAGTGTTGGGTTTTGGTGTCTGAGGCAGTGTTGGGTGGTGGTGCCTGAGGCAGTGTTGGGTGGTGGTGTCTGAGGCAGTGTTGGGTGGTGGTGTCTGAGGAATTGTTGTGTGGAGGTGTCTGAAATAGTGTTGGGTGGTGGTGTCTTGGGCAGTGTTGGGTGGTGGTATCTGAGGAAGTGTTGGGTGGTGGTGTCTGATGTAGTGTTGGGTGGTGGTGTCTTGGGCAGTGTTGGGTGGTGGTATATGAGGAAGTGTTGGGTGGTGGTGTCTGATGTAGTGTTGGGTGGTGGTGGCTGATGTAGTGTTGGGTGGTGGTGTCTGAGGCAGTGTTGGGTGGTGGTGTCTGAGGCAGTGTTGGGTGGTGGTGTCTGAGGCAGTGTTGGGTGGTGGTGTCTCAGGCAGTATTGGGTGGTGGTTTCTGAGTCAGTGTTGGGTGGTGGTGTCTGAGGCAGTGTTGGGTGGTGGTGTCTGAGGCAGTGTTGGGTGGTGGTGTCTGAGGCAGTGTTGGGTGGTGGTGTCTAAGATAGTGTTGGGTGGTGGTGTCTGAGGCAGTGGTTGTGTGGTGGTGTCTGAGGAAGGGTTGGGTGGTGGCTGATGTAGTGTTGGGTGGTGGTGTCTGAGGCAGTGTTGGGTGGTGGTGTGTGAAGAAGTGTTGGGTGGTAGTGCCTGAGCTAGTTTTGTGTGGCGGTGTGTGAGGCAGTGTTGGGTAGTGGTTTATTAGGAAGTGTTGGGTAGTTGTGTCTTAGGCAGTGTTGGGTGGTGGTGTCTGAGGGAGTGTTTGGTGGTGGTGTCTGAGGCACTGTTGGGTGCTAGTGTCTGAAATAGTGTTGGGTGGTGGTGTCTGAGGCACTGTTGGGTGGTAGTGTCTGAAATAGTGTTGGGTGGTGGTGTCTGAGGCAGTGTTGGGTACTGGTGTCGTCTTAGGCAGTGTTGGGTGGTGGTGTCTGAGGCAGTGTTGGGTTTTGGTGTCTGAGGCGGTGTTGGGTGGTGGTGTCTGATGCAGTGTTGGGTGGTGGTGTCTGAGGCAGTGTAGGGTGGTGTCTGAGGCAGTGTTAAGTGGTGGTGTCTGAGGGAGTGTTTGGTGGTGGTGTCTGAGGCAGTGTTGGGTGGTGGTGTCTGAGGCAGTGTTGGCTGGTGGTGTCTGAGGCAGTGTTGGGTGGTGGTGTCTGAGGCAGTGTTGGGTGGTGGTGTCTGAGATAGTGTTTGGTGGTGGTGTCTGAGGCACTGTTGGGTGGTGATGTCTTATTGCAGTGTAGGGTGGTGGTGTCTGAGGCAGTGTTGGGTTTTGGTGTCTGAGGCAGTGTTGGGTGGTGGTGTCTGAGGCAGTGTTGGGTGGTAGTGTCTGAGGCAGTATTGGGTGGTAGTGTCTGAGGCAGTGTTGAGTGGTGGTGTCTGAGGCAGTGTTGGGTGGTGGTGTCTGAGGCAGTGTTGGGTGGTGGTGTCTGAGGCAGTGTTGGGTGGTGGTGTCTGAGGTAGTGTTGGGTGGTGGTGCCTGAGGCAGTGTTGGGTTTTGGTGTCTGAGGCTGTGTTGGGTTTTGGTGTCTGAGGCAGTGTTGGGTTTTGGTGTCTGAGGCAGTGTTGGGTTTTGGTGTCTGAGGCAGTGTTGGGTTTTGGTGTCTGAGGCAGTGTTGGGTGGTGGTGTCTGAGGCAGTGTTGGGTGGTGGTGTCTGAGGCAGTGGTTGTGTTTTGGTGTCTGAGGCAGTGTTGGGTGGTGGTGTCTGAGGCAGTGTTGGGTGGTGGTGTCTGAGGCAGTGTTGGGTGGTGGTGTCTAAGGCAGTGTTGGGTGGTGGTGTCTGAGGCAGTGTTGGGTGGTGGTATCTGAGGCAGTGTTGGGTGGTGGTGTCTGAGGCAGTGTTGGGTGGTGGTGTCTGAGGCAGTATTGGGTGGTGGTGTCTGAGGGAGTGTTTGGTGGTGGTGTCTGAGGCAGTGTTGGGTGCTGGTGTCTGAGGCAGTGTTGGCTGGTGGTGTCTGAGGCAGTGTTGGGTGGTGGTGTCTGAGGCAGTGTTGGGTGGTGGTGTCTGAGATAGTGTTTGGTGGTGGTGTCTGAGGCACTGTTGGGTGGTGATGTCTTATTGCAGTGTAGGGTGGTGGTGTCTGAGGCAGTGTTGGGTTTTGGTGTCTGAGGCAGTGTTGGGTGGTGGTGTCTGAGGCAGTGTTGGGTGGTAGTGTCTGAGGCAGTGTTGGGTGGTAGTGTCTGAGGCAGTGTTGAGTGGTGGTGTCTGAGGCAGTGTTGGGTGGTGGTGTCTGAGGCAGTGTTGGGTGGTGGTGTCTGAGGCAGTGTTGGGTGGTGGTGTCTGAGGTAGTGTTGGGTGGTGGTGCCTGAGGCAGTGTTGGGTTTTGGTGTCTGAGGCTGTGTTGGGTTTTAGTGTCTGAGGCAGTGTTGGGTTTTGGTGTCTGAGGCAGTGTTGGGTTTGGTGTCTGAGGCAGTGTTGGGTTTGGTGTCTGAGGCAGTGTTGGGTGGTGGTGTCTGAGGCAGTGTTGGGTGGTGGTGTCTGAGGCAGTGGTTGTGTTTTGGTGTCTGAGGCAGTGTTGGGTGGTGGTGTCTGAGGCAGTGTTGGGTGGTGGTGTCTGAGGCAGTGTTGGGTGGTGGTGTCTAAGGCAGTGTTGGGTGGTGGTGTCTGAGGCAGTGTTGGGTGGTGGTATCTGAGGCAGTGTTGGGTGGTGGTGTCTGAGGCAGTGTTGGGTGGTGGTGTCTGAGGCAGTATTGGGTGGTGGTGTCTGAGGCAGTGTTGGGTTTTGGTGTCTGAGGCAGTGTTGGGTGGTGGTGCCTGAGGCAGTGTTGGGTGGTGGTGTCTGAGGCAGTGTTGGGTGGTGATGTCTTATTGCAGTGTAGGGTGGTGGTGTCTGAGGCAGTGTTGGGTTTTGGTGTCTGAGGCAGTGTTGGGTGGTGGTGTCTGAGGCAGTGTTGGGTGGTAGTGTCTGAGGCAGTGTTGGGTGGTAGTGTCTGAGGCAGTGTTGAGTGGTGGTGTCTGAGGCAGTGTTGGGTGGTGGTGTCTGAGGCAGTGTTGGGTGGTGGTGTCTGAGGCAGTGTTGGGTGGTGGTGTCTGAGGTAGTGTTGGGTGGTGGTGCCTGAGGCAGTGTTGGGTTTTGGTGTCTGAGGCTGTGTTGGGTTTTAGTGTCTGAGGCAGTGTTGGGTTTTGGTGTCTGAGGCAGTGTTGGGTTTTGGTGTCTGAGGCAGTGTTGGGTTTTGGTGTCTGAGGCAGTGTTGGGTGGTGGTGTCTGAGGCAGTGTTGGGTGGTGGTGTCTGAGGCAGTGGTTGTGTTTTGGTGTCTGAGGCAGTGTTGGGTGGTGGTGTCTGAGGCAGTGTTGGGTGGTGGTGTCTGAGGCAGTGTTGGGTGGTGGTGTCTAAGGCAGTGTTGGGTGGTGGTGTCTGAGGCAGTGTTGGGTGGTGGTATCTGAGGCAGTGTTGGGTGGTGGTGTCTGAGGCAGTGTTGGGTGGTGGTGTCTGAGGCAGTATTGGGTGGTGGTGTCTGAGGCAGTGTTGGGTTTTGGTGTCTGAGGCAGTGTTGGGTGGTGGTGCCTGAGGCAGTGTTGGGTGGTGGTGTCTGAGGCAGTGTTGGGTGGTGGTGTCTGAGGAATTGTTGTGTGGAGGTGTCTGAAATAGTGTTGGGTGGTGGTGTCTTGGGCAGTGTTGGGTGGTGGTATCTGAGGAAGTGTTGGGTGGTGGTGTCTGATGTAGTGTTGGGTGGTGGTGTCTTGGGCAGTGTTGGGTGGTGGTATATGAGGAAGTGTTGGGTGGTGGTGTCTGATGTAGTGTTGGGTGGTGGTGGCTGATGTAGTGTTGGGTGGTGGTGTCTGAGGCAGTGTTGGGTGGTGGTGTCTGAGGCAGTGTTGGGTGGTGGTGTCTGAGGCAGTGTTGGGTGGTAGTGTCTCAGGCAGTATTGGGTGGTGGTGTCTGAGGCAGTGTTGGGTGGTGGTGTCTGAGGCAGTGTTGGGTTGTGGTGTCTGAGGCAGTGTTGGCTGGTGGTGTCTGAGGCAGTGTTGGGTGGTGGTGTCTGAGGAAGGGTTGGGTGGTGGTGTCTGAGGCAGTGTTGGGTGGTGGTGTCTGAGGCAGTGTTAGGTGGTGGTGTCTGAGGCAGTGTTGGGTTTTAGTGTCTGAGGCAGTGTTGGGTTTTGGTGTCTGAGGCAGTGTTAAGTTTTGGTGTCTGAGGCAGTGTTGGGTTTTGGTGTCTGAGGCAGTGTTGGGTTTTGGTGTCTGAGGCAGTGTTGGGTGGTGGTGTCTGAGGCAGTGTTGGGTGGTGGTGTCTGAGGCAGTGTTGGGTGGTGGTGTCTGAGGCAGTGGTTGTGTTTTGGTGTCTGAGGCAGTGTTGGGTGGTGGTGTCTGAGGCAGTGTTGGGTGGTGGTGTCTGAGGCAGTGTTGGGTGGTGGTGTCTGAGGCAGTGTTGGGTGGTGGTGTCTGAGGCAGTGTTGGGTGGTGGTGTCTGAGGCAGTGTTGGGTTTTGGTGTCTGAGGCAGTGTTGGGTGGTGGTGCCTGAGGCAGTGTTGGGTGGTGGTGTCTGAGGCAGTGTTGGGTGGTGGTGTCTGAGGCATTGTTGTGTGGAGGTGTCTGAAATAGTGTTGGGTGGTGGTGTCTTGAGGCAGTGTTGGGTGGTGGTATCTGAGGCAGTGTTGGGTGGTGGTGTCTGAGGTAGTGTTGGGTGGTGGTGTCTGAGGCAGTGTTGGGTGGTGGTATATGAGGAAGTGTTGGGTGGTGGTGTCTGAGGTAGTGTTGGGTGGTGGTGTCTGAGTCAGTGTTGGGTGGTGGTGTCTGAGGCAGTGTTGGGTGGTGGTGTCTGAGGCAGTGTTGGGTGGTGGTGTCTGAGGCAGTGTTGGGTGGTGGTGTCTGAGGCAGTGTTGGGTGGTGGTTTCTGAGTCAGTGTTGGGTGGTGGTGTCTGAGGCAGTGTTGGGTGGTGGTGTCTGAGGCAGTGTTGGGTGGTGGTGTCTGAGGCAGTGTTGGGTGGTGGTGTCTAAGATAGTGTTGGGTGGTGGTGTCTGAGGCAGTGGTTGTGTGGTGGTGTCTGAGGAAGGGTTGGGTGGTGGCTGATGTAGTGTTGGGTGGTGGTGTCTGAGGCAGTGTTGGGTGGTGGTGTGTGAAGAAGTGTTGGGTGGTAGTGCCTGAGCTAGTTTTGTGTGGCGGTGTGTGAGGCAGTGTTGGGTAGTGGTTTATTAGGAAGTGTTGGGTAGTTGTGTCTTAGGCAGTGTTGGGTGGTGGTGTCTGAGGCAGTGTTGGGTGGTGGAGTCTGAGGGAGTGTTTGGTGGTGGTGTCTGAGGCACTGTTGGGTGCTAGTGTCTGAAATAGTGTTGGGTGGTGGTGTCTGAGGCACTGTTGGGTGGTAGTGTCTGAAATAGTGTTGGGTGGTGGTGTCTGAGGCAGTGTTGGGTACTGGTGTCGTCTTAGGCAGTGTTGGGTGGTGGTGTCTGAGGCAGTGTTGGGTTTTGGTGTCTGAGGCGGTGTTGGGTGGTGGTGTCTGATGCAGTGTTGGGTGGTGGTGTCTGAGGCAGTGTAGGGTGGTGTCTGAGGCAGTGTTAAGTGGTGGTGTCTGAGGGAGTGTTTGGTGGTGGTGTCTGAGGCAGTGTTGGGTGGTGGTGTCTGAGGCAGTGTTGGCTGGTGGTGTCTGAGGCAGTGTTGGGTGGTGGTGTCTGAGGCAGTGTTGGGTGGTGGTGTCTGAGATAGTGTTTGGTGGTGGTGTCTGAGGCACTGTTGGGTGGTGATGTCTTATTGCAGTGTAGGGTGGTGGTGTCTGAGGCAGTGTTGGGTTTTGGTGTCTGAGGCAGTGTTGGGTGGTGGTGTCTGAGGCAGTGTTGGGTGGTAGTGTCTGAGGCAGTGTTGGGTGGTAGTGTCTGAGGCAGTGTTGAGTGGTGGTGTCTGAGGCAGTGTTGGGTGGTGGTGTCTGAGGCAGTGTTGGGTGGTGGTGTCTGAGGCAGTGTTGGGTGGTGGTGTCTGAGGTAGTGTTGGGTGGTGGTGCCTGAGGCAGTGTTGGGTTTTGGTGTCTGAGGCTGTGTTGGGTTTTGGTGTCTGAGGCAGTGTTGGGTTTTGGTGTCTGAGGCAGTGTTGGGTTTTGGTGTCTGAGGCAGTGTTGGGTTTTGGTGTCTGAGGCAGTGTTGGGTGGTGGTGTCTGAGGCAGTGTTGGGTGGTGGTGTCTGAGGCAGTGGTTGTGTTTTGGTGTCTGAGGCAGTGTTGGGTGGTGGTGTCTGAGGCAGTGTTGGGTGGTGGTGTCTGAGGCAGTGTTGGGTGGTGGTGTCTAAGGCAGTGTTGGGTGGTGGTGTCTGAGGCAGTGTTGGGTGGTGGTATCTGAGGCAGTGTTGGGTGGTGGTGTCTGAGGCAGTGTTGGGTGGTGGTGTCTGAGGCAGTATTGGGTGGTGGTGTCTGAGGGAGTGTTTGGTGGTGGTGTCTGAGGCAGTGTTGGGTGCTGGTGTCTGAGGCAGTGTTGGCTGGTGGTGTCTGAGGCAGTGTTGGGTGGTGGTGTCTGAGGCAGTGTTGGGTGGTGGTGTCTGAGATAGTGTTTGGTGGTGGTGTCTGAGGCACTGTTGGGTGGTGATGTCTTATTGCAGTGTAGGGTGGTGGTGTCTGAGGCAGTGTTGGGTTTTGGTGTCTGAGGCAGTGTTGGGTGGTGGTGTCTGAGGCAGTGTTGGGTGGTAGTGTCTGAGGCAGTGTTGGGTGGTAGTGTCTGAGGCAGTGTTGAGTGGTGGTGTCTGAGGCAGTGTTGGGTGGTGGTGTCTGAGGCAGTGTTGGGTGGTGGTGTCTGAGGCAGTGTTGGGTGGTGGTGTCTGAGGTAGTGTTGGGTGGTGGTGCCTGAGGCAGTGTTGGGTTTTGGTGTCTGAGGCTGTGTTGGGTTTTAGTGTCTGAGGCAGTGTTGGGTTTTGGTGTCTGAGGCAGTGTTGGGTTTTGGTGTCTGAGGCAGTGTTGGGTTTTGGTGTCTGAGGCAGTGTTGGGTGGTGGTGTCTGAGGCAGTGTTGGGTGGTGGTGTCTGAGGCAGAGGTTGTGTTTTGGTGTCTGAGGCAGTGTTGGGTGGTGGTGTCTGAGGCAGTGTTGGGTGGTGGTGTCTGAGGCAGTGTTGGGTGGTGGTGTCTAAGGCAGTGTTGGGTGGTGGTGTCTGAGGCAGTGTTGGGTGGTGGTATCTGAGGCAGTGTTGGGTGGTGGTGTCTGAGGCAGTGTTGGGTGGTGGTGTCTGAGGCAGTATTGGGTGGTGGTGTCTGAGGCAGTGTTGGGTTTTGGTGTCTGAGGCAGTGTTGGGTGGTGGTGCCTGAGGCAGTGTTGGGTGGTGGTGTCTGAGGCAGTGTTGGGTGGTGGTGTCTGAGGAATTGTTGTGTGGAGGTGTCTGAAATAGTGTTGGGTGGTGGTGTCTTGGGCAGTGTTGGGTGGTGGTATCTGAGGAAGTGTTGGGTGGTGGTGTCTGATGTAGTGTTGGGTGGTGGTGTCTTGGGCAGTGTTGGGTGGTGGTATATGAGGAAGTGTTGGGTGGTGGTGTCTGATGTAGTGTTGGGTGGTGGTGGCTGATGTAGTGTTGGGTGGTGGTGTCTGAGGCAGTGTTGGGTGGTGGTGTCTGAGGCAGTGTTGGGTGGTGGTGTCTGAGGCAGTGTTGGGTGGTGGTGTCTCAGGCAGTATTGGGTGGTGGTTTCTGAGTCAGTGTTGGGTGGTGGTGTCTGAGGCAGTGTTGGGTGGTGGTGTCTGAGGCAGTGTTGGGTGGTGGTGTCTGAGGCAGTGTTGGGTGGTGGTGTCTAAGATAGTGTTGGGTGGTGGTGTCTGAGGCAGTGGTTGTGTGGTGGTGTCTGAGGAAGGGTTGGGTGGTGGCTGATGTAGTGTTGGGTGGTGGTGTCTGAGGCAGTGTTGGGTGGTGGTGTGTGAAGAAGTGTTGGGTGGTAGTGCCTGAGCTAGTTTTGTGTGGCGGTGTGTGAGGCAGTGTTGGGTAGTGGTTTATTAGGAAGTGTTGGGTAGTTGTGTCTTAGGCAGTGTTGGGTGGTGGTGTCTGAGGGAGTGTTTGGTGGTGGTGTCTGAGGCACTGTTGGGTGCTAGTGTCTGAAATAGTGTTGGGTGGTGGTGTCTGAGGCACTGTTGGGTGGTAGTGTCTGAAATAGTGTTGGGTGGTGGTGTCTGAGGCAGTGTTGGGTACTGGTGTCGTCTTAGGCAGTGTTGGGTGGTGGTGTCTGAGGCAGTGTTGGGTTTTGGTGTCTGAGGCGGTGTTGGGTGGTGGTGTCTGATGCAGTGTTGGGTGGTGGTGTCTGAGGCAGTGTAGGGTGGTGTCTGAGGCAGTGTTAAGTGGTGGTGTCTGAGGGAGTGTTTGGTGGTGGTGTCTGAGGCAGTGTTGGGTGGTGGTGTCTGAGGCAGTGTTGGCTGGTGGTGTCTGAGGCAGTGTTGGGTGGTGGTGTCTGAGGCAGTGTTGGGTGGTGGTGTCTGAGATAGTGTTTGGTGGTGGTGTCTGAGGCACTGTTGGGTGGTGATGTCTTATTGCAGTGTAGGGTGGTGGTGTCTGAGGCAGTGTTGGGTTTTGGTGTCTGAGGCAGTGTTGGGTGGTGGTGTCTGAGGCAGTGTTGGGTGGTAGTGTCTGAGGCAGTATTGGGTGGTAGTGTCTGAGGCAGTGTTGAGTGGTGGTGTCTGAGGCAGTGTTGGGTGGTGGTGTCTGAGGCAGTGTTGGGTGGTGGTGTCTGAGGCAGTGTTGGGTGGTGGTGTCTGAGGTAGTGTTGGGTGGTGGTGCCTGAGGCAGTGTTGGGTTTTGGTGTCTGAGGCTGTGTTGGGTTTTGGTGTCTGAGGCAGTGTTGGGTTTTGGTGTCTGAGGCAGTGTTGGGTTTGGTGTCTGAGGCAGTGTTGGGTTTTGGTGTCTGAGGCAGTGTTGGGTTTTGGTGTCTGAGGCAGTGTTGGGTGGTGGTGTCTGAGGCAGTGGTTGTGTTTTGGTGTCTGAGGCAGTGTTGGGTGGTGGTGTCTGAGGCAGTGTTGGGTGGTGGTGTCTGAGGCAGTGTTGGGTGGTGGTGTCTAAGGCAGTGTTGGGTGGTGGTGTCTGAGGCAGTGTTGGGTGGTGGTATCTGAGGCAGTGTTGGGTGGTGGTGTCTGAGGCAGTGTTGGGTGGTGGTGTCTGAGGCAGTATTGGGTGGTGGTGTCTGAGGGAGTGTTTTG